>NC_142024.1:2195000-2255000 GCF_049901735.1 Notechis scutatus
GGCCAAGTTTGAAAACATTGGATTAGATATCTATGGAGATTCTCCGTCAGATCATGGTGTATTTTTTTTCAAGAGATAACTGGACTTTCTGGGTTTTTTTGTCTTTGAAGAGGTTTCGCTTCTCATCCAAGAAGCTTCTTCAGCTGTGACTGGATGGAGTGTTCTTCAGAGCTGAGGAAGCTTCTGGGATGAGAAGCGACACCTCTTCAAAAAAAAAAACACCAGAAAGTCTAGTTGCCTCTTGAAAAAAAGCACTTTTGGGACATTGGATTAGATCGGGTCTCCAACCTTGGCAACTTTAAGACTTGTGGGCTTCAACTCACAAGCTTTGCTGGCTGAAGATTTCTGGGAGTCGAAGCCCACAAGTCTTAAAGTTGCCAAGGTTGGAGACCCCTTGATTAGATAATGCTTGAGGTCCCTTCTAACCCTTTTAGGATTCAAGCCACCTAACCAACACACACACACACACACACACACACACACACACACACAAGCTTTGGTTTTGAGCAAAGGAAAAATAATTTTCCAAACTTATCCAACTCTGTTAAGATGCTTCGCAGAGTTTCGGCTTTAAAGCTCCGAAAGGAGAGAGAGAGAGAAAAAAATATCGGTTAGCATTTTTTTTTTTAGCCCTTCCTTTATAAAAGTGGCAATTTTGATCATCCTTGGTTCACCTCCCTTGATTCTCTGGACGGCCAGGAGCCCCAACTGTGCCTTAGAGTGGTTCTTTCTTAAAAAAAAAAAAAAAAAATTACAGGCAATTATGGCTTAGGTGGTGGAGGAAGCCCTCCTCGGAATGGGGCTCTTTCAAATCCAGCCCTTATTCTAAACAGCTTTATTGATATGCATATGCTTGCTAGAATTCTGTCAGTTTGGCTCTGCCGCCCTTACTGTTTAAATAATGCCCTGGGGCAGGCTGGTTGAAATGGCTAATGAAGCTGCTGCAATTTTGATCAGAAACCAGGGAGAAAGGGGGGAAAAAAAGGGAAAGAAAAGAAAAGATGCTGTTTGTCTTTTCTCTCTTTTTATGCAGTCGATTGGTTAAGCTGTAGATTTATCTCCTGGAGCTAAAAAAAGGGAGGCCAAGGGATGGTTGAGCTTCTTTCTTTTCTTTTCTTTCTCTTTCCTTCCTTTCTTCCCTTACTTCTTTCTTTTCTTTCTTTCCTTCTTTCCTTCTTTCTTTCTTTCATTCCTTCCTTACTTCCTCTTTCTTCCTTTCTTCCTTCCTTCTTTCTTCCTTCTTCTTCTTTCTTTCTTTCTTTCTTTCTTTCTTTCTTTCTTTCTTTCTTTCTTTCTTTCTTTCTTTCTTCTTTCTTTTCTTCTTCCTTCCTTCCTTCCTTCCTTCCCTTCTTCTTTCTTTCTTTTCTTTTCTTTTCTTTCTTTCTCCCTTTTCTCTGCTTTTTCTACCCTCATTTAAATCACCATTGACTCCTTGCCTCAATCCTGGGCTAAGCACTACTTTAAGCTGACAGTCCTTAACTGGACTTTTGATTTTTCTCCTTAACTATTCATCACTTGGAAATATCCCTGAAGAGGTAAAAGAGAGACTCTGGGCTTGGTGTCGGATTGGGGTGGAGTCTCTCCCTGGAGAGGTTGCAAGGAAGCCATTGGATATGTATACAGACTGTGACTGCATCAGAGAGGAAAAGATGAAATAGGGAGATGAGAGGAGGGGTAGGCAAAAAAAAAAGTAAAGGGGAGAGAAAGAAGGAGATAGAGAAAGAGAAGAAAGAAAGAGGGAGGAGGAGAGAGAGAAAGAATGAAACAAAGTGGGAGGGAGGGGAAGGAAGGAGGAAGGAAGGAAGTATAGATAAGGAGTGAGGGAAGGAAGGAAGGAAGGAAGAAGTAAGGGGAAGACTAGAAGGAAGAAGGGAAGGAAGGAAGGAAGGGAGGGAGGGAGGAAGGGAAGGAAGGAAGGAAGGAAGGAAGGAAGGAAGGAAGGAAGGAAGGAAGGAAGGAAGGAAGGAAGGAAGGAAGGAAGATCTTCTACTAAAGATTAGAAGATTGGAGGAAGGCAGGTAACTCTGAGTGTTTTGTATACTGTTCTCCTTATTTGGAAGTCGCAGGTTTTCCCTTATTTTTCTTTTCTTTTCAATCTCTTCTGCGATTTGAGCTCACAGAAACAGGTGGGGGACATCTGAACCGAAATCCAAGAAGTCCGGAAAGAAGGAAAGAAAAATGAAGGAGGGCAGGAAGGAAGGGGAGAAGAAGGGTGGCATAAACGCAATTGGAGCGAGAGAATTCAAAGCAGGATGGCTGGGGAATTCTGGGAGTTGAAGTCCACACCTGACAGGTGCTGGGGTTGAGAGCCACTGGCCCGATCTGAATAAAATACGGTGCTTTCCACCACCACCCCTTGACACGGTTTGGCGATCTATTTTCCTCGACATTATAATAATAGGTGGATTAAATGAAAAAGACGTTAAAAAATTAGCAGAGTTCCAGCCTTCGGTCCCCTGACAGGTCTACCTCACAGGTGCTTTTTGAAAACTGATCAAATCTCGCTGGTGGCCATAATTGGATTAATGTGTCCATGGAAAGGCTTACAAAAAGGCTGGTTGAGTTCCAAGTCCCTCCCCCACCCCCAAAAAGAAAGCAGCCACAAGACTTTGATTTGACTTCTGGGGGGCCTGGAAGGCAGGACTCTGATTCCAGCCCAGCCCTGGAAGAAATAGACTGGAGAAATCTCCAAGCATGTCCGTGGGAGGAGGAGGAAGGGAGGAGGAGGAGGAGGAGGAAAAAGGAGGAGGAGGAGAGGAGGAGGAGGGAAGAGGAGAGGAGGAGGAGGAGGAGGAGGAGGAGGAGGAGAGAGGAGGAGGAGGAGGAGAGTGGGAGAAGGAAGAGAGGAGGAGAAGGAGGAGGAGGAGGAGGAGGGGGAGGAGGAGGAGAGTGGGAGGAGAGGGGAGAAGGAATAGAGGAGGAGAAGTGGAGGAGAGGAGGAGAAAAGGAGGAGGAGGAGGAGAGGAGGAGAAAGGAGGAGGAGGAGGAGGAGGAGAAGGGGAGGAGGAGAGGAGGAGAAGGAGGAGGAGGAGAGGAGGAGAAAAAGGAGGAGGAGGAGAAGGGGAGGAGGAGAGGAGGAGAGAGGAAGGAGAGGAGGAGGAGGAGGGGAGGAGGAGGAGGAGGAGGAGGAGGAGAATCAGAAATAGTAGACTGTTCAAAGTTACAACATCACTGAAAAAAGTGATTTAGGACCATTTTTCCACTCAGTGAGGTGAAGGCCTTTGGCCCCCAAGGTCAAACACCCAGCCCTAATTCCCCGCCCTTCCAAAATTCAGAATTCCTCACTCTTTTTCCCATCCGAGGGACCCCTCCAACCCATCTCTCTGCCGGTGACGTTCTCCCGGGCAAATGTAATGAAGACATTTCTAGTTTGAAAACTCTTCCATAAAAGCGAATTGAATCCCCCGCGAAGCCGCCCGCCAACCTCACCTGCTCTCCCCCCTTTTTCCCACGAGGCTCCGGCGGCTTCACTGAGCAGCCGGCTGGCGGTTTAACGGGGCGCAGGGTGGGGGGTGGGGGTGTGTGGAAAGGAAGGAGGAGGTGGGGGAGAAAACACCCCCACCCCAAAAAAATTCATTAATTTTTATTAACAGGGAGAGCCATTTGTTCCCGGTGACAATATTTGACTTGTCGAAATGATTTTTCACCTCTGCCACGAGGTGGGTGCTCCTGCCATACATCACCCGAGTACTTTGCCAACAGATGGAGTCATTAGCCAGTGAATTAATGACGGTGTAGAGAGCGATTAATCACGCTGACAAAAAGCCTCAGCTCGCTACTGACCTGAGTGGGGCTTCGGAGACCCAAGGTGCGGAGAATACGGAAGGGGTGGGGTGTGGTTTTTTGGGGGGGGGGCGGACTATCCCACCCCGCCACCACCAAAATTACAACGGTGCCAAGGAGCGTCATTGGTTCCGGAATGGAATTGAAGTGTTTTCGTTCCTTTGGAAACGTACCTATGACGGGATGCCAGGCCTTCTTCGTAGGTTTTTTTTTTTTTTTAGCCTCTCTTGGCCTTTTTGACAGATTGACAGAGTTGGAAGGGACCTTGGAGGTCATCTAGTCCAACCCCCCCCCCAAGCAGGAAACCCTACACCATTTCTGACAGACAGCAGTCTAGTCTCTTCTTGACAGCCTTCAGGGATGAAGCTCCCATAACTTCTGTTCCTTTGGTTGATTGTTCTCACTGTCACAAAATTCCTCCTAATTTCCAGGTTGACTCTCTACTTGGTCAGTTTCCATCCATTGTTCCTTGTCTGGCCTTCGGGTGCCTTGGAAAATAGCTTGACCCCCTCTTCCTCTCTGGGGCAGCCCCTCAGGTATTGGAAGATGCTCTCCTGTCTCCCCTGGTCCTTCTCTTCCCTAGACTACAGTATATACAATATGTATGTATGTATGTATGTATGTTATTCAGCTTTGTTCGGGTATTTTCCCACGTCATTATAGTTGTGCTTTTAAAGGTGTAGCAACGTTTCAGCAGAATCTCATCTGCCATCATCAGGCTTCTGTATGTATATACACTTTTTGTTTGTTTTTAAGGTTATAAAAGATTAATAACGTTTATTTAAAAAAAGAAGAAGAGCAACCAGGATGATGAGAGGACTGGAGACTAAAACATATGATGAACAGTTGCAGGAACTGGGCCTGGCTGGTCCAGTGAAGAGAAGGACCAAGGGAGACAGGATAGCAATCTTCCAATATTTGAGGGGCTGCCCCAGAGAGGAGGAGGGGGTCAGGCTATTTTCTAAAGCACCAGAAGGCAGGAGAAGAAGCAACGGATGGAAACTAATCTGCCTGCTGAACTAATTCAGCAAAAGGGTTTCAGGTCTATTCTTCCCTGTTCTGCAAAGATTTTTCAATTTCTTGTACAGGTCAGGCATATTTCCTTTGACTCCGTAGAATAATTCTCTATCTGGTTCTCGTTACTCCCTTTTACCAGCTTAATTCTTCTTTGTTTGAAGGAAAGGAAGAAAAGAGCAAGGGCCCATAATCGCTGCAAGGGAAACAGGCTTCCAAAAAGCCATGATTTCCTGTCAGCTAACTCGAATCAGCCAAACAGGAGGAGGCGAGACGGGCTTCCCACTTAAGGCTGTTCCTTGGAGACGGCGATAAAAGAGACTTCCTAAAAAGCCTCCGGTGTTGGAGCAACCCACCACTTCTGGTGGCAAGCAGTTCCACTGGTTAATAGTAGTCCCCCCTCTTAGGAAAAGTTTCTCCTTAGTTCCAAGTTGCTTCTCTCCTGGGTGACTTTCCATCCCTTGCTTCTTGTCCTGCCTTCAGGGTCTTTGGGGAATAGCTTGACACCCCCCCCACCCCCTCTTCTTTGGGGCAGCCCCTCAAATATTGGAAGACAACAATTAACCAGGGGAACGACTTGCCTTCAGAAGTTGTGGTTGCTGCCGCATCACTGAAGGCTTTTAAGAAGGGACTGGACAGCCACTTGTCTGGAATGGTCTAGGGGCTCCTGTTTGAGCAGGGGGCTGGACTAGAAGACCTCCAAGGTCCCTCCCAGCTCCATTCTCATTGATTGATTGATTGATTGATTGATTGATTGTATTGATTGAAATGGTAGAGGGCCTCCTGTTTAAGCAGGGGGCTGGACTAGAAGACCTTCAACGTCCCTTCCAGCTCTATTCTGGTTGGTTGGTTGGCGGGTGGGTTGGTTGAAATGGTCTAGGGTCTCCTGCTTGAGGAGGGGGCTGGACTAGAAGACCTCCAAGGTCCCTCCCGGCTCTATTCTGATGGATGGATGGGTTGAATTGTGAGGGGCATCGCACGAGGTCGGAGCCAACAAACCAAAGAGATGGGATGTCCCGTAAGCATCAGCCTTCCTCCTCCGTACCTGGGCAGAGAGGCCCAGGTCGGCCCCGGAGACAAGCCACCCATCTCACTACCTGGGTGGGGGTGGGGGCTTAATATGGTGCTCTCCACACACCCCCTCCCCAGTCTTCCATATCATCTGTTTCCCTTGGCTGCCCCCTGCCCCTGCGTGTGCAAATCAGGGATTACCCCTCTAACCTGATTTGTCAGCCACCGTAATTCTCCTGCCCAGAACCCATGTCCTTTAACTTTCGCCCCACTTTATTTAAATCGCTTTTTTTCTTCTTCTCCTCCCTCCCTTTTGCCATTGACTTGACTGGGTTTGCACTTCACCCAGCGGTGCATGTAAAAACAAAAACATGGATATGTTCCCCAGGCTTTTCAACTGCTCTTCCACACACGTTGTTCCCATTAACAGATTTTTTTTCCCCTCTCTCTCTTGTCTTGGAGTTAAACGGCGGCGGGGCCCGAACTGCAATGGCTTCATTAACATAAAACCACATGCTAATGGGAAGCAGAACCGTTTTAATGGTTTATTTTCTTATTATCTTACGATATATTTCATCTCCCCTTCCCCGGCCTGCCCCTTTCCTTCAGCTGCTACTACATTCCTTCTTGAATTTCATGGCATTCCTGGTTCCAATATTACCCCGGCTCGGCTAGAGATCTGATATAGAACAGGACAAAAAAAGACTTCATTGCTGTTAAAATAAAGGGACTTTCTTTCTTTCTTTCTTTCTTTCTTTCTTTCTTTCTTTCTTTCTTTCTTTCTTTCTTCCTTCCTTCCTTCCTTCCTTCCTTCCTTCCTTCCTTCCTTCCTTCCTCCTTCCCTCTCTCCTGCTTTCTTCTTCCTTCCTTCCCTCTCCCCCTCCTTCCTTCCGTCTCCTTTCTCCTTCTTTCCTTCCTCCTTCCTTCCTTTCTTCCCTCTATCTTCCTTCCTCTCTCCTGCTTTCCCTTCCTTCCCCTCCCCTTCCCCCTTCCTCCTTCCCTCTCCTTTCTCCTTCCTTCCTTCCTTCCCCTCTCCTCCCCTTCCTCCTTCCCCTCCTTTCTCCTTCCTTCCTTCCTCCTTCCTTCCTTCCTTCCTTCTACTTTCCTTCCTCCTTCCATCTATCCTTTCTCATTCCTCCCTTTCTTCTGTCCTTTCTTCTGTCCTTCCTTCCTTCCTTCCTTCCTTCCTTCCCTCCCTCCCTCCCTCCCTCCCTCCCTCCCTCCCTCCTTCTCCCTTTCTCTCTCCCTTTCTTTCTCTCTCCTTTTGCAATTGCACAGGCCTGAATCCATCCTCCAAATTTCCCCAGTGTTTTCTTCATTTCATTTAATTGATTAAACTCGCAGGCTGCCGGACTCTCAATGAAACAGCTTTTCTCTGGGGGGCGGTTTGGAGAATACCTGTCAGATTTTCTCCTAAATTCGGAGTTGGGTTGAGGCATTGCTTTGCTGTGGGCTTTTCCCCCCCCACCTCCTCCTCCGGACCGCTTCCCTGGCCGCTGGTCCTTCAAGAGATTTGGAAAGACCTCTTCCTACTTCTGGGGTTCGATCAAGGAAGGCCATGGCATGGTGAGAAGAACGGCAGGTCTGGGGGAGGTGGAGGACCTTGGGCCAGTCACTCCCTCTCAGCCCTTCAAAGGAGGCAAGGGAAAACTGTTTCCGGACTAGTGGAAGGTCATAAGAGCGGGGGAAACTCACTCAAGAAATGTGTCGCTTAGCCATGGAAATTTTGGGCTGAATGATGGTCGTAAGTCAAGCACTACCTGGCATAGCACTTCCTCTCTGGAACTTGTTCTTGGAGGCTGTTCCTTCCGTATTTTGCAAAATTGCAGCCGAGAGGGAGAGAGAGAGAGATAGAAGAGAGAGAGAGAGAGAGAAAGAGAGAGAGAGAAAAGAGAGAGAGAGAAAGAGAGAGAGAGAAAGAAAGAAAGAGAGAGAGAGAGAGAGAGAGAAAGAAAGAGAAAGACAGAAAGAGAGAAAAAGAGAGAACCTCTCTTTCTATCTCTATTTCTAATATCTATCTATCTATCTATCTATCTATCTATCTATCTATCTCTCTCTCTCTCTCTCTCTATCTCTAACTCTCTCTTTCTCTCTCTCTCTAACTCTAACTCTCTCTCTATCTCTCTATCTATCTATCTATTTATCTATCTATCTATCTCTCTCTCTATCTATTTCTCTCTCTCTCTCTCTCTCTCTCTCTCTCTCTCTCTAACTCTAACTCTAACTCTAACTCTCTCTATCTCTATATCTGTCTATCTGTCTATCTGTCTATCTGTCTATCTGTCTATCTGTCTATCTGTCTATCTTCTATCTATCTATCTATCTATCTATCTATCTATCTATCTATCTATCTATCTATCTATCTATCTATCTATCTATCTATCCTTTTCCTGTTCTCTTTCCCTCTATTTTTTCCTTTAGTGTCATTTAAAATAAATAAATAAATAAATAAATAAAGCTTGCAGTCTAAACATTATCACTTGCTACTGATTTGAAATCCACACCAGGGTGCCTTTTGGCTAAATAAGCTTGCAAGGAATAAACAAGCCTGTATCCTTCATTGGAGAGGGAGAATTACACAATTTAAAACAAAACACACACATACACACACACACACACACAAGCTCAAACTTTAGAGGGCTGCCTTTCTTCATCTTCCTAAAACACCAACACACCAACACAAAGCACACACACACACACACACACACCCAATCTTCCAATGATCATCTTTAGGTAACCTTGTGTCCTTGCCCAATGCCAGCCGGGCGTAATGCATTTCTTTAAATTAATAATGCGTAAAAGGAGATTTACGCCGCTCTGGCTAAAATATTACGGGGTAGGTTTTTCTTTTCTTTTCTTTTTTCTTTTCTTTCTTTTATTTTATTTTTCCCCTTCGCATTTTATTCATGCATTTATCACTGTAGTCTCTAATGGAAGGTGCCGGGGTTGAGAGGGGATAAATAATGAAGGGTCTATCATAATCTGGAGCCATTTGCAAATTCATCACGGGATATTCTCGGGGAAGGGGGCGGAAGGACGATGAGAAATATGCCCTGATGCTAATATATCGCATCGATTTCTCCCCTCCGATCCCATTCTATTTGCTTTTGCACGTGAACCACAGAATAGCTTTCTCCTTGCCAGTTTAAAGGGGGAGGCGATGAGAGGCAGTCCTGGACTTATGCCCAGAAGGGAACGCAAAATTTCTGCCGTTAAAGAGAGACGCTTGTTAAGGGAGCTCTGCCCCGTTTTATGATTTCCCCACCACCACCTCGCCGCCGTCGTTCAAGAGACTCCCGTGCGGTTGTTAAGTGAGTCTGGCCTCCCCTGTTGATGGAAGGGGGCCAGAGGGGGTTGCATGACGTTTCCCCCCCTCCCCCCACCCCGGGGACAAAGCGACGGTTGTAAATATGAACCGAGCACCTGGATTTTGGTCGCGTGAGCGTGGGGAGGCTGCAAAGGTTTTTCGCTGTGAAAAAGGGTCATCATTCACTTTTTTCCCCCAGCGTCGTTGTGACTTTGAATGGTCCTTAAATGAATTGTTGTAGGTTGAGGACTGCCTGCAATTCATTGGTCCGTTTCGCCTTCCTAGGTGGCATTTATTCCCCCAAAAATCTTAAATTCCTCCTATTAATTAAGAGAGTTGAGTCGTCCACATGTTTTTCTGCCTTAAATGAATCCTACACTTTGGTCGGCTTTCGTTTTAGATCTATCACTTACTCTGCGGGAAGAAAAATAATAATTTTTCATTACGGGTGGCCCTCGACCCACAACTGTTCGTTTCGTGTCATGCCCTTGTTGGAGTCTGATTCTGAGGGGGAGATTGAGCAGCTGACAGGAAGTGGGAGCGTGGCTCCGGTAGCTGTGGAAGAAACGGGGGACGGGCACAGTCTGGCTGGGCCTTCAGAGGAAGACCCAGGATCATCCCCTCTTCATCCTAGGGCATGCCGGGAGGAACAGGGAAGGGACCAATGTGGTTTACGGGGGAGGAAAGGGCCTTGATCCCCTTCATGGGCTGCAGCTGGGAAGACTGAGCATGGCAAAGTTGCTGGAAGCAAAGCATGCATTATCTATGTCCAGGATTATCTGGGTTTTGGCATCTTCCCAACTGTTATCCTTTGAAAGTCTGCAATTTACCATCCTGGCCTGCCATGTTAATTACTTCAGTGTGGTTTGTGTTGTTGTTTCTATTTCTAATTATCTTTATTTTGGGTTCGGACTGCATTTCTGCCCTTCGTAGACTGTTTTTGGAAGAGTTTGATATCCAGCCGGGGATAATTGGACATTGGGGCCAAGTTGGAGGCATTAAAGGGAATTTATTCTACTTTGGTGACTGTGTTATTTTTGTGTCATGCAAAATTGGCAACTGACTCATATTTACGACGGTCACAGTGTGTGTGTGTGTGTATGTGTGTGTGTGAGACGTAATCCACTTTTGCGACCAGCAAAGCCAGATTCCCTTCACAAGCGCGTGATCTAATTTAACAGCTGCAAGGGTTCGCTTAACAACGGGGGCACAAAAGGTCGTTCAATAGGGCACATCCTGCTTCACACGTCTCTGTCTCACTTAGCAACACAAATTTGTGGTCATAGGGTTGAGGACTGTCTGTGTTTGCTCAAGCGGGATTTCTGAGGGGGTTTACAGGATGGTGGAGAGAGAAAAAAAACCCGTTTCTACTCTTGGTTTCTGGAGCATCTTGCTCCAAATGTATGCTCCCCCCACCCCCAAACTAGACACAAAGCAGAAGACGTTTTGCAGGCCAAAACCCATAATTTGGGAGAGTTGGGCTATGTGGTTTGCAACTCAAACAATGCATACATTAAGGAAACCTGCTCACAAAAAAAGGGACATGGTTGGAGAGGGAGAAGGGCACGGGGGGGGGATTGCTTGTGTAAAGGCAGGAAGAAAACCCGTTAGAAAAATGGGATGTTTTAAAAGGAAGAGGGGCACTTTAGAAGGGAAGGAGGAGGCAGAGAGGCAGAATGACCGGGATGGAAGGGTTCCATGGCGGTGAAAAATGTTCAAGGGAAACAAAAAAAATAAAAATAAAAAATAAGTCAAATTGCCTTTTGCAAAGCACCTTTGGGACAATTATGACTTAAAATTCCATTAGAGTTGACACCGCTGATGGATTCTATTCTATTCTTATTTTCTATATTCTACTCTATTCTATATTCTATTCCATATTTTTATTCTTTCTATTTTACTTTCTATTCTATTCTTCATTGCAATATCTATTCTATTCTATTCTATTCTATTCTATTCTATTCTATTCCATTCTTCATTTATTCTACTCTACTCTATTTTCTAGTATTCTATTCTATTCTATTCTATTCTATTCTATTCTATTCTATTCTATTCTATTCTATTCTATTCTATTCTATTGCTGTACTTTATTCTATTCCATTCTATGCAATGGGTGGAAACTAATCAAGGAGGGAAGCAACTTAGAACCAAGGAGAAATTTTCTTACAGTGAGAACCATGGACCAGTGGAACAGCTTGCCAGCAGAAGTTGTAAATGCTCCAACACTGGGAATTTTAAAGAAGAGATTGGATAACAATTTGTCTGGAAGAGTGTAGGGTTTCCTGCCTAAGCAGGGGGTTGGACTAGAAGACCTCCAAGGTCCCTTTCAAACTTATTATTCCCTCCTCTCCTCTCTTATTCCACTCTTCTCTACTCCATTCCACTCTATTCTTTCCATGCCCCTATCCTATCCTATTCTATCCCATCCCACCCTATCCTGTGAATAATGGAGACTCTACACAGACATTTAACCACAACAGAGCATCCCAACAACCCAAGTTTCTTTTTTCCAGGGCTAAGCAAATTTCGCAAGTAGAGCATTTGGTTTCCCCCAAGCCCCAAAAGGAACAATCGACTCAGTCCAATGGGCCAAACAGCTTTAATGTAAAGCCCTTCCCCAGCCCTGCCCCCCCCACGCCCCCCCAATTTCTTAATTTTGGGCCCAGAGGGGGAAACCATGCAACCGCACATTTCTGGCGGTCTTCCTTTACCTCCTGGTTTAATTCACCCATTTCCTCCGGGGAGGTTTTAGGGGCGATTTTTTTTTCAGACGCTGCCATTCCTGCACATCGGTGGCTGCCACTCGGGCCTTGCCAAGCGGAAACGCCCGTTTGTGTCGAGGAGGAAGGAAAAAGGACAACAGATGGAAGGGCACGAGGGTTGGAACAAGTGCGCGGGCCAACAATGCCACAGGTTCCCCCCGGCTTGCAAAACAGGAGTAAAAAAGGGGGGAGAGCTGTGAAGATCGGCACACAATGAGGACCAAAATAAACGATGACGAGACGAAGAAGAAGAAGAAGAAGAAGAAGAAGAAGAAGAAGAAGAAGAAGAAGAAGAAGAAGAAGAAGAAGAAGAAGAAGAAGAAGAAGAAGAAGAAGAAGAAGAAGAAGAAGAATACTGTGAACTTCCTTGGCAGGAAAGATGCTAATCAGGGCCCCATATTCCTTTTCTTTTTTTTACAGTGCCATTCTATTATTATTATTATTATTATTATTATTATTATTATTATTATTATTATTATTATTATTATTATTATTATTATTATTATTATTAAAATTTGTATACATAAACATTTTTGAATACAGCATTTTGTCCGAGTCTGTTATTTACAAAGGATAAGAACCATAGCTAGTATTATAAAAAGTATTGTCCCATTTTCTAATAAGAATACTTAAAATATCATATACAGTAATATTACAGTTATACACCATCTCTGTTTTTAATAAAAACATTCATTGTTTTCTTTCTCTAACTTCTACCCCTTGTCTTTAACCTATCATACAATTTATTCCCTATCAAGTAGTATTCTGAGTCTTCTTTTTCTTTTATTTTTAATCTGTCCATCTCCACACAAGGCCCCGTATTTCTATTGCTGGCCTGATGTGATGCCAAGATTCGTTTTTTTCCTTTCTTTCTCTTTCTCTCTCTCTCCCTCCCTCCCTCCTCTCTCTCCCTCCCTCTCCCTCCCTCCTTCTCTCTGCCTCTTTTCCTCTCTCCCTCCTTCCTTCTCTCTCCCTCCCTCCTCTCTCTCCCTCCCTCCTTCTCTCTCTCTGCCTCTCTCTCTCTCTCTCTCCCTCTCCCTCCCTCCCTCCTTCTCTCTCTCTTCCTCCCTCCTTCTCTCTCTCTCTCCCTCTTTTCCTCCCTCCCTCCCTCCCTCCTTCTCTCTCTCTCTCTCTCCATCTCTCCCTCCCTCCTTCTCTCTAATTTCCCCCTCCTTAGGAAAAACGTTGCTTTCAATCCTTCCCTCCCTTTCCTCGCCCAGTGTGATGGTCAAGAAATCACAACACAAGGCTACAGCAAGAAGCAACAGAAGCAACCAAGATGATCCTGGGAGTAAGATAAGATAAGATGCCCCTTGGCTGCCAAATGATTTTACATCTGATCTGTCTGGAAAAAAAAATAATCTAGAATTTATTCCATATCCGCCGTCTCAGATGTCTGTGTAAATATCTGCATTTTTTTTCCCCCCGACAAATCATTTGCAGTCGCAGGGCAAACCTTTTCCTCTCGGCTCCTTTTTCACTTTTCGACAGTTTCCCCGGGAACTTTTTTTCAAGAAGAGAAATGTTTGTTTTCAGAAAGACGGCCGTTAATAAGCTGGTGGATTGCAATGCCGGCGAATAAAAGGCAATCAAAATAGTTGCTATAGAATAGTTGCCTTCTGCCCTCTTAGGAAAAAAAAAAATGCAATATTTTTCTTCGTACTTTGGCTCTGGTGCCTCTGGAGCAAAACCATCCATCCCTGCTTCCAAGGCAGAGGAGGCAGGGACAGAAAAGGAAATTCCAGACCATAATAGTGGTTAAGCCAAGCAATGTTGGGCTTATCTCTTGGAAATGGTGAAGCCTCCATTGTGGGAGGTCAAGCCAAGGTTGGGAATTGTCTCTTTGGATCAGGAGATTGGACCAAAAGATACCCCCCCACCCACCCAAGTCTTCCTGGCCCTAGGACTCTATGATTCAAAGTCATGATCAATCAGCACCCCAAGATCCCTTCTAGCCCTGGATTCTACGATTCTATGACATCCAGTCATGACCAATTCAATACCACCAAGTTTCCATGACTAAGGAGAGATTTCCTGGCTGGGAGAACAATTTGAAGCTGCCTCCAGAAGCTGTGGGTACTGGAGGTTTTCAAGAGGAGACTGGAATGGTCTACGGTCTTCTGCTTGAGCAGGGGGTTGGACTAGAAGACCTCTAAGGTCCGTTCCAAACCTATTATTGTTCTAAGTTCTATTCTAAGATGCCTAGACATCACCAGTACCTCCAAGGTGCCTTCTACTTGTGGGATTCTATGATGCCTAGTCAAGTTTAGGACCTCCAAGGTGCCTTCTAGTCCTGGGAGTCTATGATTCAAAGATACCTCCTCATCACAAGTTGGGTTGTTGTCGTCGGTTTCATAGTTCCAGAATAAAATCGTGAGATTCCTCGTAAGATTGACCCAAAATCTATGTCTCCCCCAAAAGACAGACTAGAATACAGAACCCTACTTAGGTTTTCTATCTTTCCTGCCTAATCCTGGTTCAACAGGTAGATAGAATCCCAATTGACCAAAAAAAAGAAAGAGTCCTCCAAACCAGCAAGTTGCCTTGGCCAGAGAGGAACAATCTCAAGATAGATACATCAAACACAGAGCTGGAAGGGACCCGTGAGGTCTTCTAGTCAAGCAGGAGACCCCAGACCATTTCAATTAATCAGTCAATCAGAATAGAGCTGGAAGGGAGCTCAGAGGTCCTCTAGTATGGTCTTCTCCTCCCCCCTTCTGTCTCTTCATCTCACCCCACCTTCCCAGCAACCGGTTCAGCCATGCTTGTCCCTGGTAAAGGGGTAATTAGCCAGTTGCATAACAGTGCTTAATGAAGATTGCCGAAGGAGAAAGCCCGATAGTTTGCCAGCCATTAAGGGAGGTCAAGAGGTCAAGTTACGAACAACTGAGTCCCTTTACCTGGGAAAAGTCACTTACGTAACCCGAGAAAAATCTGCCCTTTGTCTCTTTTATCTGCCCCATTTGTACATTGACATTGAAGGAAAGGTATAATTTATCAGCCAGGAAGGCAAACACAATAATCTACAACAACAACAAAAGCTAGAGCTTTACCCAAGGAAGGGAAGGAAAGGAAGGAAGGAAGGGAATAAGAAAGAAAGCGTGGTTCTGGAGACGTTGCTAAAGTTCGCTTTCATATTTTGAATCTGGGATACTTTTCTTGACAAAATTCCCCCTGCTGAATAATATCTGTGCTCAGTGTGTGTGTGTGTGTGTGTGTGTACTAAAATGCAACTGGTAAAGTCAGCTCTTCTAGCCAGGAGAAAGAGGAGGAGGAGGAGGAGGAGGAGGAGGAGGAGGAGGAGGAGGAGGAGGAGGAGGAGGAGGAGGAGGAGGAAGAGAATTAGAATTAGAATTAGAAAGAAGAAGAGAAAGAAGAGGAAGTGGAGGAGGAAGAAGAAGAAGAAGAGAGGAAGAGGAGGAGGAGGAGGAGGAGGAGGAGGAGGAGGAGGAGTGTTCCAATATCTCAGGGGCTGCCACAAAGAAGATTTGGGGGTCAAGCTATTCTCCAAAGCCCCTGAAGGCAGGACAAGAAGCAACAGATGGAAACTAACTAAGGAGAGACGCAACCTGGAATTAAGGAGAAATAGGCTGAAAGTGAGGACCATTAACCAGTGGAACAACCTGCCTCCAGGCACTGTCAACGCTCCAACACTGGAGGTTTTCCAGAAAAGATTGGACAGCCCCTTTGTCTGACGTGGTCTAGAAGGTTTCCTGCCTAAGCAGGGGGTTGGACTAGAAGACCTCCATGGTCCCTTCCAAGTCTATTCCGTTCTCCTCTGAAGCGATTCACGTCAAGTCTGCAGAATCCAACCGATGGATTGTTTCAGCCGATCCATTTAGCAGCGTCAAGTTCAATGCACCAGCATCGATTCGGATCAATGGAGACACTTTGCAGACCCGCCAAGAATCGTCTGGTCTGAATCAAAGGGAGGCCAGGATGGGGACACCGAATGGATTGGGGAAACCGAGTTAAAATTAAGCCTGGCCCCGTGTTTAAAAAAGACAACGACAAAAACCTGCAAGTGTAAAACTTACTTTAGGGAGGGGGGAAAAAATAAAAAATAAAAATCTGCTTTTTTAACCCTCGGCTCAATGGAAAAAAACAACCCTGCAGAAGTTTTCGGCGGCTGGCCTGGTTGACTCAAACAGGAAAGGCCCTTCTTTTTTTCCTCCCCCTTCCCTTCTATTTTTTCAAAAAGCACTTTTATCCAAACACATATTAATGCAAGAAAAACGGGGGCTGGAAAGAAAATAAACACGGCCCCGGCTTTTAAGGCAAGACGGTGCAGAAAAAGAAAAAAAAAGAAAAATATAGTCATGGCCCGAGACGCACCGAGTGGAATAGGGGATTTGCGCCATTTAAGCCTCCGCTTTTCTGGCGAAGGTGGTGTGGTTTTGCAGAAAAAGCACTTTTTAACTCTGGCATTCCTTCCTTTTTTCTTTTCTTTTCTTTTTTTGGCCCCGTGAATGAAAATCTCTCCTCTCTTCCTCCTGGTGTATAAACTAGGCTCCAGATGTCCTGATGTAGGATTGGGGCATTGGGGTCTGCTGGGTTTTTTTAAGGCATGCTCGGTCCTTTCCTAAATTTTTGGCAAGATCCATTTGGGGCAAAGTAGCAGAGGGGGGCCCAAGTTCCTTGGCAGAAGGTTGGCAACTGCCCAAGATCAAGGGAGGTGCTAATACCACGCTATAAAGCCTTAGTAAGGCCACACCTAGAGTACTGCATCTGGTTTTGGTCACCACACTATAAAAAAAAGAGGTTGAGGCTCTAGAAAAAGTGCAGAGAAGAGGATGATGAGGGGATTGGAGGCTGAAACACACAATGAACGGTTGCAGGAATTGGGCCTGGCTAGTCTTGGGAAGAGAAGGACCAGGGGAGACAGGAGAGCGATGTTCCAATATTTGAGGGGCTGCCCCAGAGAGGAGGAAGGAGGTCAAGCTATTTTCCAAGGCACCTGAAGGCCAGACAAGGGAATAATGGATGGAAACTGAACAAGGAAATAAGGGGAAAAAATTGTGACAGTGAGAACAATCCACCCATGGAACAGAAGTTGCCCTCGGAAGTTGTGGGAGCTTCATCCCTTGAGACCTTCAAGAAGAAACCAGACTGTCCTCTGTCAGAAATGGTACAGTGTCTCCTGCTTGGGTGGGAGGTTGGACTAGATGACCTACAAGGTCCCTTCCAACTTTTTTAAGCTTCTGGAGAGCAGTCTGGAAGTTTGGAGGTTGTCTTTCTTCTTCTTCTTCTTCTTCTTCTTCTTCTTCTTCTTCTTCTTCTTCTTCTTCTTCTTCTTCTTCTTCTTCTTCTTCTTCTTCTTCTTCTTCTTCTTCTTCTTCTTCTCCTTCTCCTTCTCCTTCTCCTTCTCCTTCTCCTTCTCCTTCTCCTCCTCCTCCTCCTCCTCCTCCTCCTCCTCCTCCTCCTCCTCCTCCTCCTCCTCCTCCTCCTCTATTTAAATTCCCCTGGCTGTCCAAAACGATACTGCCAAAGCAAATGAAGAATCCAATGCCTCAGAAGTTTCTATTACCGTTGGCATCCGGGCCAGCTCTGCCTCTTCCTCCGAGCTCAAGCATTTTAGGCACGGGTTCAAAACCGTGGGAGAGTAAAGTGAGGCTTGGCTCAAACTTTCGCTCCAGACGCTTTGGCAGAAGCCCCCGGAGGGACTCACAGCCGTACAGCCTCCGGGTTTCCACATCGGGCAGGTCACGAGGTGGGTGGCAAGACCACGCCGAAGGCGCAAAGAAACCCCCCTCCCACCCCAGCACCCTTACAAAGAGGGGTGAGAGAAGCAGGAGTTTGCTCTGGGATGGGATCCCTTGCAAATTCAGGGCCTCCTTCCACGTTAAACTGATTTTATTTCAGTAAAAATAAATCTGCTTTTTTTCCTTCTCTTTGAACAGTCCAAAGCTGGGACAATCAAGAGAAGGGAGGGGGGAATTAGTTCGGGGGGCTCAAGAAATTAAAGATTGTAGGAACAATATATTGAATGATACGTATAATAAGAGCTGCGAGATTGATGTATGCCCGAAACTGGAAGAATGAAGATACCCCTACAGAAAGTGAAATAATAAGGAAAATATTAGTCTGTGCAGAGATGGACAGACTAACTTTAGAAATCAAAGATAAGCATGAGACAGAGTATTTTGAAGACTGGAGTAAAATGTATCAATGTCTAGAATCAAGGAAAAAGAAAGAAAGGGTTGACGCTTTATAGGAATGAAAGAAACCAAAGAGAATGGAATATAATGGACAAATACGAGATGATACGAATGCATGAGTATAAAAGATGGTTGTAAATATGTATATAATTGTATATACAGTACATGTAAATAGAAATAATATGCAGCTAGCACTATACTAATAACATAAGGGAAAAAGGAAATTAACTATTATGTGTATCTTTATACTATAGTTTGTATGGCCAAAATGATGGCCAAGAAAGTTGCACTGTGTTCAATTGTTTTTAAAGTTTATTCAATAAAATTTATTATAAAAAAAAAAAAAAAGAAATTAAAGATTGTGTCTAGCAACTTCGCAACGGATGGGGGCAAAACCTTCTGGCTCTTTTTTTTTTTTTTTTTTTGCATACGAGTTTGTCAGGCTGCGTCGTTCGGCCTCCTTTGAATCTCAAGTCCGTCTAGGAAAACGAGTGATTTCATGCAAGGGTGGAAGCATCACCATTAAAATAAGGCATACAGGCGAGTCCTCGACTTACGACAGTTCATTTAGGGACCACTCAAAGTGGCGACGGCACTGGGAAAAGGGATTCATCGCCGTTTTTCCACACGCGGGGCATCCCCGTGGTCGCGTGATCCAAAATTCAGACCCTTTTTGGCAAGGGGTTCATATTTTACGATGGCCCAGGATCCCATTTTGCAACCTTCCAACCGTCCAAAAGTCGGTGGGGAAAACCGGATTTGCTTAACAACAGTGTTCCTAATTTAGCGACTGCGGGGATTCACTTCACGGACACGGCCAGAAAAGAGTCGACAAAAAGGTGACGAAACTCACTCGACCGATCTCCCCCTTAAGCAACGTACATTTGGGGATCGGCTGTGGTCATAAAGTTGAGGTCTACTTGTACGATTACGACATCGTCAGGAAAACATCAAATGGCCAAGATCTCAAACAGGTACAAGTTCAAACAGGTTCTGGCCCAGAAACCAGCACTCCGAATTGCACTTCTTTTGCGGTGCAAGTTGTCAAGGGTGCCCTGACCACCACACCAAGGTGTCGTCTGCATAGTAAAGTTGATCAAACCCAGGCAGGGTGCAGTTGAAATTGCCCTGACTGCTAAGGAAGATACACCTTCAAATCTGTGGTCGGATCAGCCCCGAGGCCCCTAATTCAGGTATCGACGGATGACGGAGGTCACGGCTAATTTCAGGTAGCAAGGAGGGAAGGAAAATGCGGCCGCTTGGGCAGCCTGACAACTCAAATACCCATGTTGCAAAGGACAACTTGAACGAGGCCAGGGTGGGGCGGGGGCTGTTCAAAGGGCCAAGTGGGGGGAGAAACCCCACCCCGCCCGACAAAGTCAACAAGATAATTGATGATGCCCAAGTCAACAGACACGCCGGGTGAGAAAGCATAATGGGTTCGTGCCAGGAGCTGAACAAGGGGAAGATTTTTTTTATTCTTTTTAATCCTCATCGCCTTTCTGTGACTGCAAGTCACCTGAGCAAAAATAAACAGAGATTTCAGGGGGAGGTTATGTAGCAGGATGGGCCCTTCTTCTATGCGCCTTCCCCCCCCCAAAACACACACACACACACACACACAGAGGCATACAAACACAGCCAACCGACTTCACAAGCACCTGGAGAACTGGCTGGAAGCACCCACGTTGGTCACACCCCGTCCCTCCTCTGCCAAGGTTGACACGACGGGCAAAGGAAGAATTGGAGCGTCATTGAGGGCCGGACTGGAGAAAAGAAGGACCAGGAGGGGGGACATGATCGCAGGATTCCAGGATTTGAGGGGCTTCCCCAAAAGAAGAGGAAGGGGTCAAGCTATTTTCCAAAGCACCGGAGGGCAGGGCAAGAAACAATGGTTGGAAAGAGAGAAGCAACCTGGAATGAAGGAGAAAACTTCCTGACAGTGAGGACGATGAGCCAGTGGAACACCAGAAATTGTGGATGCGCCGTCACTGGAGGCTTTTAAGAAGGGACTGGAGACTGTCTGAAGTGGTCTAGGGTCTGCTTCTTGAGCAGAGGGTTGGACTAGAAGACCTCCAAGGTCCCTTCTAGCTCTATTCTGATCGATCGATGGATTGGAGATTTACACCTTGGCCTTTCGACCATTTCAAAAGAGGCTGATTGAGTCCGGTATTTATTTTTCACTCGCTTCCCCCAATTGTTAGAAACAAGGAAGAAGAAGAAGAAGAAGAAGAAGAAGAAGAAGAAGAAGAAGAAGAAGAAGAAGAAGAAGAAGAAGAAGAAGAAGAAGAAGAAGAAGAAGAAGAAGAAGAAGAAGAAGAAGAAGAAGAAGAAGAAGAAGAAGAAGAAGGGGGGAAGCACAGGAAATTTCACTGCCCCCAAATCCGGCACCCTCATCCCATGTCTCAGGTGCGGCCCTGGTGATGAAAATAATCAAACAAAAAAAAAAAAAAAACCACATACATGTCAAACAGGAATACCATCATCCAGGCTGTTTTTATCCTGTGAGTTTGGTGGCGGTGGAGGAAAAAGAAAAAGAAAGCAGATTATAAATAGAAATGTATTTTCATCAAGATCTGCCTTGTCTTTCTTTTTCCAAAGCAAACCCCCTTTTTTTAAAATTCCACTTTTCTTTTTTGCAAACAGGATGGTTTGATTTTTCCCCCCCTTTTAACGCCTCTTCTTTTCTTCGTGGGGCCTTTGTCGCCTTCTTCCTCTCCTTCCTTCTAACTGAGGAATGCAACAAGAAAAATCTATTGGCATCCCTCGGTTTCCTTTCCGTTCAAGAGATTTTCACGAGGAAAGGTCGGTTGAACGCAAAGCACCTGAGCGAAAAATAAAATAAAAAAGCTCTGGATGGTTTGACCGTTGGATTGGAGGGGGGGGGGGGGCAAAGCTGCTGCTCCACCTCCGTGGGACAAATTAGATAATTAAATGGAAACAGGGCGAGATAAATTGCACTTTCTTAATTGGGTTATCAGGAGAGCAGAGCGAGCCAGATGACCTCACTGTCTGGGGAGGCCAAGGCGTTGGCCTCTCTCTTGCGTGCCCACGGAGAGAAGAATGGAGTGACAGGTCCCTGGCAGGGCTATTCTTAGCCACAAAGGCCAGGGGTCTGAAACCAGAAGAAGAGGGCGGGGTGGGTGGGATTGTCTCCCCTCACAGGCTGGCTGGGCTGAGAAAGCAAGGGGGAAGGCACTAGAGAAATACAGAAGCACTGATTCTAGTCTAACCCCCTGCTCCACCTGGACCTTTTCAGTCAACCGGTCAATCAGAATAGGGTTGGGAAGGGACCTTGGAGGTCTTCTAGCCCAGCTCAAGCAGGAGATGCCTAGACCAGCTAGAAGGCAGTGGGAGTTATGAAGAGAGGAGGAGGAGGAGGAGGGGGGACTGTGGGGTCTTGGGTGCCCTCTGAGCTTGGTGCTTTTCTTGCAGACGTTTCATTACCAAACTAGGTAACATCATCAGTGGGAGGAGGAGGAGGAAGAGGAAGAGGAGGAGCAGGAGGAGGAGGACTATGGGGTCCTTTTGTTCTCTGAGGTCCTTTTCTTGCAGACATTTCACAACCAAACTACATAACATCCTCAATATTAGAAGTAAGTGGGGATTTTGGAGAAGAGGAGGAGCAGGAGAAGAGGAAGGAGGGAGAGGAGGAGGAGGAGGACTGTGGGGTCCTTGGTGCTCTCTGTGCTTGGTGCCTCCTTGCAGGCATTTCATTACCAAACTAGGTAACATCATCAAGGCTAGAAGGAGGGAGGTTGCTGAAACGGAACTGAAGCCTCATGGGGAACGACACCTTTCTGGCTTTGCACAGACGACAAAGGAAATGTTTGGGCATGCAGGGAGACCTCGCTTTCTATCTCTTCTCCTTCTGCCCCCCCGCCCCGCCTTTGTTCTTGGGAACCGAAAGAGAACATCATCAGTTTTGACATCAGTCAATAACATCCGACTGCTTGCCCTCGCTTTGCCCCACTCCCCGAGAGAAATTAGACTGGCCATCTTAGTCAACCTTGGTCCCCAAAGTGGCTCGGAAACCAGTCGGTGGCGAGCTGGGCAGGAGATTTCAAAGCAGGGCTGATTAATGGCTCAGCTTGGTCTGGCCCAGAACTATATTTTTGGAGGTGGGAAGAAAGAGAGAGAGAGAGAGAGAGAGAGAGAAAGTAAAAGCCGGCTTTTAAAGGTAAACTTCGGCATATGGCTTATGTTTTGAAACCTTGCCCGATTTGTGAAGCCCGAGGCACTGAGCTGTGTCGACATCTAAACTCAACTTGGGTTTCCCAGCTTCCTCCCGAAAGAGAAAAATCTGTTTTCCTCCTATGAAATGAATGGCTATTTAGTTTCGGAACTGGAGTTAAACTTCTTCCGAAAATTGATTTTTGTTTTGGTGCATTTTTCCTGTTTCCTCCCCTGCTCTCCACGTTTTACAGCGCCGGAAAAGCCATTAACTCCTAAAGTTCAAAGCCAGCCAGGTCTGGTCGTTAAAAAAATTGACCCTACTGCCTATCAGTTCAAAAGCTTCTTTCCAAAACAACTGCTGCTAGCTATCTATAGTCCAGGGGTCTCAGCCTTTTTTATTTTGATTTCAAGCGACGGGAAAGCCGCAACACCCACCTACAAAACAAAATCAGATGAAAACCACTGCTCGAGGGGCTACATCTCTTGGATAAAATGAGAATTAAAAATTGGACAGAGAACCAAGCTTCTGGGATTTGGGGAACAGTGGCTGTAAGACCTTGGAGCTATGAGGTCGCTCGTGTGAATAAATAATGGGATAATAATGGAAAGAGTACAAAATTCCCAGATCAAAGCATTTTAACGCGGAGGGTGCAAAATAATGTAATAATAATTGCGACATGCCTGCAATAAAGGATAGTATATTTAGATAGATAGATAGATAGATAGATAGATAGATAGATAGATAGATAGATAGATAGAGATAGATAGATAGATAGATAGATAGATAGATAGATAGATAGATAGATAATAGATAGATAGATAGACAGACAGACAGACAGATCTACATCTATCTATATCTAACCCACTCCTATCAATCAATCAATTTTTATTAGGGTCACAGGCCAGCATTACCAAGAAATGCATTAAAAGCAATAATAATAATAATAATAATAATAATAATAATAATAATAATAATAATAATAATAATAATAATAATGACAGACAAAATAATATATTAACGATTGATGGTTGGATTCTTAGTGGGCGATTAGTGTTGCAGGTTGCATTGCAGGAGTTGGCCACATTCAGAGAAACTGCTTGAATCCCAGTCCTAATTTATTTTTAAAAAACAGTTATCTTAAAAAGGGATCCATATTCCTAAAACCGGCACTCCTGGTCCGCCCTCCCCTCCAAATGCCTTTGTTTTATTTTTCTTTCCATTCCCCAGCTTTTAAGTGACTGTTTGATCCCTTCCCTGTTTTGCATCCTAAAGATAAAAATAAAATAAATAAAATAAAAATAAAGACAGGGCTGGGATTTCCAAACAGGCAGCCGCCGCTCTCTCCTCTTCTAAACTCTGAAATAATTTTCACCCCATTCCGGGGAGGAGGTGGGGAAGGACTGCCTTATTTTGCAGGAATTTTTCTTTAAAAAAAAAAAAAAGCCCTCCCAATCCCAATCTGGTCTCGTTATTTATCCCACCGATTCCTTTTCTCCAGTCCTGGCGTGGAGGGGGAAGAGAGTCCGGGAAGGAGGCAGAGGAGGCGGTGGTGTCAAAGGGCAGTTCTTATTTTGATATCTTTGTTGATAATGTATGATACAATTAGATGCCTTTGACAATTTCCATTACGGCTGATCAAATATTTATTGAGGCTCGGGGACACACGGCTTCCCTGATACCATTTGCTTTAATGATGTTGGGGCTGGAAGAAAAATTCCAAAGCTCTGGAGAAAGCCCAGATTTTCTAGAGAAAGGCCAGAGATAGAGATAGAGACAGATGATAGATAAGATAGATAGATAAGATAGATAAGAGATAGATAGATAGATAGATAGATAGATAGATAGATAGATAGATAGATAGATAGATAGATAGATAGATAGATAGATAGATAGATAGATAGATAAGATATAGATGATAGGTTGGTAGGTAGATAGGTACATAGATAGATAGATTTTTCTTTAACATCCAAAAGTGCTTGGTGAACAGTGTATTGTCTGGGTCAATATACTTTACACACAATTCTAATAATGATAGTGCCATTTAAATATACATAATCATAATCTGTCAACCTCTAACATTTGTGTATACATAGTAATTATAATATGTTGTACTGTATTTCAGTATACATAATACTATTTTCTCGATTTCTAGTTTCTACTTTTTTCCAACACTTAATAAAATCACCACCATGTTAAATACTGTATATCTATCTATCTATCTATCTATCTATCTATCTATCTATCTATCATCTATCTATCTATCTATCTATCTATCTACCTACCTACCTACCTACCTACCTACCTACCTACCTACCTATAGATATAGATATATAGATATAGATATAAAACACCTCTTGTTCTTTTTAGCATTTCAATTCTTATTACCTTTTTGGTGAATTTTTCATGCTTCTCCCCTGGTATCTTGTAACTCCTTTCATCATGTTTTATTTAATCTAAATAGCTCATCTGCCACAACATCTATTTAACCCGGATTTTCTTAATAGCCAGGCTTCCTACTCACCCACCCCTCAAAAAAAAAAATATCCCACTCCCCCTCCACCCTCCACCCTCCACCCTTCCTACTGCCTTGCTTTGCATTATTAGGCTTGCAAATTGCCAGCTGGGCTCGTAAATTATCGGGCCAGCCAAATGGATGCCATGTCTGAAGGGAAGGCTCGGCAATGATAGGGTATCTGCAGAGCATTAATCAGAACCGAAGAAAAGAGAATATTCTGAAAACTGGGCCCCGCATCTAAATCTTGGGAGTCTGGCTGTTGGAAGACAGTTTGGGGAAAGAGCTGATCGTGATGAGGCCAACGCAACCAATAGAATTATTATTATTATTATTATTATTATTATTATTATTATTATTATTATTATTATAACATGAAACTCAGTTGACTGAACATTTAAAAAGGTATCACAGATATCATTGATTGGAGATGATGGCTGATAACGTGTTGCTGCCAGCATCCCAGGTACCAACCAGGAATCTTCTTCAAATGTGACTTCTTAAAATTATTATTATTTTAGGATTTCACAAATCGGCACGGTCTCGTTTGGAAGGGCAAGAAGGGAGGAAAATGGACTTCATCCTGGTTTAATTTGTGCTCGTGCGAGAGGAAGAGAGAAGCAGGCTCGCTAAATAAAAATGCGCTGGAGATCATTTGCAGGGGGGCGGGGGAAGCAAAAATGGTACCACTCTTAAAGATGAACGTGTTTGTTCTGATTTTTCACGATGGGATTGGACCGCATTCGGGGTTATGGATGCATTTTATTGCAATCAGAATAATTCAAAAGCTAGGCTTCTGATGTGCAAGTCGCATTTGTGTGGGGAAAGGAAGGTACGTCTCATTCTTAAATACGACGAACGGTTTCACATTGTGTTTTAAGCCAAGTATTGGTAGACACGCCATTTCAAAACTGTTCGTTCGCTTTTATTTCCTTCACCTGTCTTTCACTCCAAGCCATCCTCTTGAAGCCTAAAACTTAGAAATTAGAACATAGCAATGTGAGAGTTTGCTACTCTTTGATTATTGATTAACACTAATCAATAATTGCTACTCTATTGATGAACACTCTAGGAAGAGGGCAGAGAAGAGCAACCAGGATGATGAGGGGACTGGAGACTAAGCCATACAATGATGAACAGTTGCAGGAACTGGGCCTGGCTAGTCAAGGGAAAAGAAGGACCAGGGGAGGCAGGAGAGCAGCCTTCCCATATTTGAGGGGCTGCCCCAGAGAGGAAGAGGGGGTCAAGCTATTCTCCAAGGCACCCAAAGGCCAGACAAGGAAGAATGGGTGGAAACTGAACAAGGAGAATTGAGAAAGTCCAGAAATATTTCACAAGAAGAGTTCTCCACTCCTCTACTCGTTGTAGAATACCTTATGCCACCAGACTTGAAATTCTAGACCTAGAAAACCTTGAATTACGCCGTCTTCGGTCTGACTTAAGCATGGTATATAAAATCATACATTGCAATGTCCTACCTGTCAATGAATACTTCAGCTTCAACCACAACAACACAAGAGCACACAATAGATACAAACTCAAAGTTAACCGCACCAAACTTGATTGCAGGAAATACGACTTCAGCCACAGAGTGGTCAATGTCTGGAATACTCTACCCGACTCTGTAGTTTCTTCCCCAAACCCCAAAAACTTTAACCTTAGACTGTCTACTATTGACCTCACCCCTTTCCTAAGAGGTCTGTGGGGCGATGCATAAAGCGCACCAACGTGCCTACCGTCCCTGTCCTATTGTTTCTCTTATTCCTCTTTTATTTTTCTTATATGTACCCATTTCATGTATTCACAACTATGTATACACTTATACTTATTATCTTGTAAACAATTGGCAAATCAAATAATAAATAAATAAATAAATAAATAAATAAATAAATAAATAAAAAAAAGGAGAGATTCAACCTGGAAATAAGGAGAAACTTTTTGACAGTGAGAACAATCAACCCATGGAACAGAAGTTGCCTTCGGAAGTTGTGGCAGCTTCATCACTGGAAGCTTTCAAGAAGAGATTGGGTTGCCATCTGTCTGGAATGCTATAGGGTATCTTGAGCAGGGGGTTGGACTAGAAGACCTCCAAGGTCCCTTCCAACTCTGTTACTCTGTATTATGTATCCCTGAATGACTCGGATCCCCAATTGGTTGGGATATCTCTATCTATCTCTATCTCTATCTACCTCTATCTCTATCTATCTGTATCTCTCTATCTCTATCTATCTGTATCTCTATCTATCTCTATCTCTCTATCTAGCTATATCTCTGCATCTAATTTTGATTAGTTAATACAGAATACAATCAATATAGTTCACCCTCTTGTCAGTGGAGGGGGCAAAAAATCCACAATTTCATGGAAATCTTTAGAAAACGTCACCCCGAGCCATGTCGCATCCATTCTGAAAGGGTTAAATTAACTTCTCCAGAGCACCCACCCACCCCCCGCAAATTCCTGTCACCTGTGTTTTCCTTTAATACCTGAAAATGTGTTGATTTGGAAAAAATTTGCCTCCCACAGGGAGGTGCTTTTGTGGGCCAACTTTCTCGGAAGAAAATTTGAAATTCCAAATCCAATCAAGATGACTTCCCCAATCAGTTTGGAAATTCAAATGCATTCAAGGCTGATTTGCAGGCCCCTTGCTGGGCGCATGCACGCCCCCCAAACCTATATTTATCCCACCATTCCACCAAAAAAAAAAAAGACAAAAAAAAAAAGGACGCAAAGCAGCATAATTGAACGCAAAATTAAAAAAAATTAAGCGGCTCCGAATACCTACGCGCCTGTTATGCCTGCATTGGTGTTTTTAATTACTCTCAATTGGTTCTCGTTTTAGAGGGGGCCTGAGTTGGTATAATTATCCTTATGATTTAAATGTGTTGTGGCTGCGGGTTTCAGAGGATTATTTGGTCAGGGCTGCCCTAAAATGAAAGTCGCAGCGCGTTTTTCCTGATGATAAACTGCGGCTTTTATTCTTCTAAGGCGGTCCCCGGGTTTTATGCCATTGTAAGGAAGGACTTGCATTTCTAAATTTGATTTGTACGGTTGTTTTAGTCCCAGTTATATAAAGCTGTATGCAGCCCAGATTCGGTGGACTAGACACACCTAAAAAGTTGGCAGAGAAATAAATAAAATTTCTAAAACAAAACAAAATAATTTTAAAAAAGACACATAGGCAAGGTTTTCTAACCAAGGACCTAGGAACTGTTCAGGTATTATTATTGTTGTTGTTGTTGTTATCATCATCATCATCTTTTATTCATTAAACATGAAACTCAGTCAATGGAACGTTTAAAAATGTATCACAAATATCACTTGAAACAGCTTGCCACCAGAAGTCGAAGATGCTTCTTCGCCAGAGGTTTTTCAAGAAGAGTCTAGATCGGGGTAGTCAACCTTTTTATACCTACCGCCCACTTTTGTATCTCGGTTAGTAGTTTTCTCTAACCGCCCACCGGTTCCACAGTAACGATGATTTATAAAGCAGGGGAGAAAACCCCTACCGCGAACCATGAAAGGTGGAACGCCCACTAGTGGGTGGTAGGGACCAGGGTGACTACCACTGGTCTAGACAGTCACTTATCTGAAATGGTCTAGGGGGCTGGTCTAGAAGACCTCCAAGGTCCCTCCCAGCTCTATTCTGATAGATGGACTGATAGATTCCCCTGCAGGAGGGGAAATTTTGACAGGACACACACTTCCAGCATGTGGCATGCGGCATTTGGAAGCTCACCGTACACCTTGGCTCTGACGGTGCGAATCTGGCACCCTGGATAGATTCCGTCGATGTGAGGTAGATCACGAGGAAGAGATTTAGAGGGAAACACAGATGGCCCTTTAAGAGGAACACAAAGCTCTTCTCAACGGCCTTCCAGAAAGCTCCGTCATGTGGGCGAGGTAAATCCCAGCTACCGGAGGGACCAGCCAGGAGCGTGCAGCGTTCCTGACAATGGGAACATTTTATTTGTGGGGAGAGATCTCTAGCAAGGAAGCCACCGACCGGCTTGCAGGAGCTTCCCAGGAGATCTGAAAAGATCAGGAGACACGGGAAGAGGGGTGTTCGAATCTTCCAAATCTAGCCATGCAGGTCGGCCTCCGTTCCCATCTGGTTGTCCGAATCATTTTGAAAAGGCAAGGATTTGGCAGAGCCTGTGAAAATGCCAAACTTTGAACTGGAGAGGAATTTAAAAAAAAAACGTACATTTGTGCCTCTTAGCTAAAGCCAGTGGTGGGATTCAAATAATTGAACCACCGGTTCTCTGCCCTAATGTTTTCTTCCAAGAACCAGTTCACTAAACTGCTCAGAAAGTTAACAACCGGTTCTGATGAACCGGTGCGAACCAGGTGAATCCCACCCCTGGCTAAACGTACTTTGGACAGTTGAGCTGGAAATGGGAATGGAATTTGTTGATGGATTGTTGATGCCTCTCAGGCAGCCGTACAGAAAAACTCTCAACCCCAAAGCCGGCCGTGATCTAAATTGCTCGCTATCTGGTTTTTCCGAAACCGCAAAATTTCTTGCAAGTTGGAATAAGGGATTCCCTTAGCACAAGGCAGACTTAGAAGTAGTTTTTTCCCCCCTGTTTCTGTGCTTCATTTCTATCAGATAGGAGCTAAACTCTCATGCTTGCCCCAGCAAAAATGATTGGGAAGTTTTAAAATATTTGTTCCGATAGCAAATTATCTCCTTCTATGCAACTGGAAACACAGAATGGGGTGGACAGTATAGAGACATGGCTAAAAAATTCTCCTGTGGACCTGATC
The DNA here is from genome assembly GCF_049901735.1 of Notechis scutatus. NCBI lineage: Eukaryota > Metazoa > Chordata > Lepidosauria > Squamata > Elapidae > Notechis > Notechis scutatus. The sequence continues at coordinate 2,224,493 of NC_142024.1, forward strand.
TGGCCCTTTAGGCCAGCCATCCTGTGGACATTGGATGGACGTTCGGGAAGAAATTTCTAGCGGAAAACAGCTGTTCCACCATGGAAGGGGTGAGCTCAGGAGGTCTCGGAGATGTTTCCACCAAAGAAGAGTTTAAAGACTCGTCCGTTGGGGATGCTGTTGGCGGAAGGCCTCTTGATCTGATCTGAGGTTGGACTAGATGATCTCCACTTCTCTTCAGTTCTCGGAATTCACAGATCAAGTCTTCCATCTCTCCGTGTGGGTGGCCCGGTTATTTTCTTCTCCATTGGCCATGCAGCCTTCTAATTTCCCCCTTAATGCCACCGCCTGCTTGGCTTTAGTGGCGACAGATAAACCATGTTCCCGGATCCCGCACATGGGGAAAAGACAGCGACATTTGGCATCGTTGACAGTGGAGAATTACCGGGAAACAAAAGAAGGCCTGTTTGGTCGCCCTCCTTTGCAGGGACTTAAGAACATTTTTCTCATTTTTGAATGGCTAATGTCTTGCAGGAACGGGGAGAGATGGAGGGGAATTGTCTAATCTCTTTAAACTTAATCTTTTCTCCTAAAAAACACATATCCACTAAAACCCGTTGACTGCAGATGCCCTGGAGAGATCCATATTCGGCTAAAGAACCTAATTAGGTTAAGATTATAATGCCGCCATAAATGCCGGCTTTAACTTCGAGAAGAGAAAGACGCATGTTTTTATCATATTCCTATCTCCTCTTGGGCCACCAAGAGCCTCTCCGCACTTCTGAAGTCTTACCTGGGAGTAAAGCCCACGGAAGAGCCAACCCTCCAGAAGGTAGGCTTAAGAGACAGAGGAACATTGGGCCCTATTGAACACAATGAGATTCAACGGTGAAAAAAAAAGTAAGGTTCTACCCTGTTTCCCCGGAAATACAACCTACCCTGAAAGTAAGTCCTGGCTTGGTTTTTACGTGTGCCCAATATAAGCCTTACCCTCAAAATAAGCCCTAATGATGGAGTGCCTACTCCAGAGTGCACCGATAAAAATTAAGCTAGGGTGGGGATAGTGGGGGTGGAGCTACCCTACTATTTTCCTTTGGACAGGTGTAGCCAGGCCTTGCACACCCAGACACCTGCCTGGCTGGCCCATTTCTTTTGCAGCCAGCAAGGCTGGCAAGGCTTTCCCGAAGGCCTCTGGAGCTGAAAACAAAGCTCTGGATCGATCCTGAGCTCTGTTATTGGTTGCAGAGGCCTTCAGGAAAGTCTTGCTGGCCGCAGAAGAAGAAGAAGTTCTTGAAGGCCTCTGACAGCCAAAAGGAGGCCGGGGGTGACACACGTAAGTGAGGTTAGTCAGTGGAGGACATGCCCCGAAAATAAGACCTGGTGCCTTTTTTTGGTGGCAAAAAAATATATTTAAGACAGGGTCTTATTTTGTGGGCAACACATTTCCATTTAAGCCAGAAAAACCAAACGCACAGGGATTGTATGGCTCAATAGTAGTAACTATTGACAGGAATCTTGGAGTCCTAGTGGACAATCACATAAATATGAGCCAGCCGTGTGCAGCAAGCAGCCCAAAAAGGAAACCCAGTTCTAGGCTGCATTCACAGAGGGAAAGTATCAAGATCTCATGAAGTGTTAACACCACTTTATAAGGCCACACTTGGAATACGGCGTCCAGTTTTGGTCACCCCAGTGTAAAAAAGAGGTTGAGACTCAAGAAGGAGTGCAGAGAAGAGCAACAAAGGTGATTAGGGGACTGGAGGGTAAAAGAAGGGTTGCAGGAATGGGGTACGTCTAATCTGATGAAAAGAAGGACTAGGGTTGACAGGATGGCAGTCTTCCCATATCTCAGGGGCTGCCCCAAAGAAGAGGGAGTCAAGCTATCCTCCGAAGCCCCAGAAGGCAGGACAAAGAGCAATGGATGGAGGCTCACCAAGGAGAGAAGCAACTTAGAACTAAGGAGGAATTTCCTGACTGTGAGAACAATTAATCAGTGGAACAACTTGTCTCCAGAAGTTGTAGATGCTTCAACACTTTAAGAAGAGATTGGATTCTATATTCTGTAAGGCAGCCATTTCGGCCATTTCTCTTCCAGTTCTAAAAAGAGTCCCCCAAAATGCACCATTTCTCCTGGATTCAACCATAACGCACCACGGCATTATTCTGACTTCGGCCTTAAATAGTTAAACTTAAAGGAAGTAACCGACGGTTTAGAGCCGGCTCTTTCTTGCAGCTCCAACCTAGAAGGATTGTATTGATTAAAGGTTGAGGTTACGAAAATGTTTACACGGATCCTCTATAAACATGGCAGCCTCCGTTTTCATCCCCCCAAAAATAAAAAAATAAATTGGCAGGTTGAAAAGATGAGTATTGACTGAACTGAAAGCCAGCCGTGGAAGAACATCCAAATCCAAATGATTATGAATTTTTTTTCCCCCTTGGATGGGTTGGCAACAACATACGGGGTGGGGGTGTTATCTACGAAGCACTTTCCCTTCTAAAATTAAGCAACGATTTCTCTCTCTCTCCAGGCCATTCCCAGTGAAGAATGACGCCTATCCATCCGTCTAATGCAGAATCACGATCCTACAGAACGTCACGGTTCTGTGATACAAACCATCATCTGTATTTTCAAGTCAGGAAGTCTAGAAACTTCCTGGACCTGCGTGTGGCTTCCGGCTGTAAAATTTCCCAAATATGGAGTCTCATTCTCACGGTTTTACATCCTGCACCACCACCACCGCTCTGGAAAAGTATCTACCAGAAAACAACAACGGAGTGTTGAGGTTTATGAATCAGGCCACCAATCCCAGCCAAGAAAAACCAGAATCACAGAGTTGGAAGGGACCTTGTAGGTCATCTAGTCCAACCCCCCACCCACCCAAGCGGGAGACCCTACACCATTTCTGACAGATGGGAGTCCAATCTCTTCTTGAAAGTCTCAAGTGATGGTGCTCCCACAACATCTGGTGGCAAGCTGTTCCACTGGTTAATTGTTCTAATTGTCAGGGAATTTCTCCTTAGTCCCAGGTTGCTTCCCTCCTTCATGAGTTTCCATCCTTTGTTTCTTGTCCTGCCCTCTGGTGCTTTGGAAAATAAATGGACCCCCTCCTCTTTGTGGCAAATATTAGAGCACTGCTACCATATCACCCCCTCTAGGCCTTCTTTTCATTAAATTAATTTAATGGTTTCACTTAATCGACTCCTTTAAATAATCGAATAACTCAGTGACATTTTAATATCGTTCAACTAACGTCATGAAAAAGGCACAAGATGGCAAGCCAAGGAGGCTGCTGTGAAAGGTGGATCGTTCACACAAGATCTCTCGGTCGCTAAAGAAGGCCCCCAAATAAGCACGTCATAAAGCAAGCGCGGGGAAACATCCCTCCACAGAGAGGATTTCCATCAGGAGGGAAATAAATTCAAAAGCTTGGCAGGCGAATTCGATTTAATCCAATTGAACAAGAGCCGGTAGAGGACAAGGCTGAATATTCTAACAAGTGAGGACCGGGGGGTTGCCCCCTCCTTTTTATGGGCTACGTCCTAGCCCATAATAGACCTGCTTGTTTATAGAGACAGTTTGGAATATTTTAAACAGTTGTATATTCAATTATTACGAGGGAGGGGAGGGAAGGGGAGGGGAGAGAAATAAATTGCCTACAGCCAGGGCCAGCCTATTTAATCAATGCACAATCAGATAACGGCTTACTTACACTTTCCCCACTCTCACACACACACTCACACACCCCCAGCCTTTAAGCAAAGATCAGCCACTCAAATTTTAATTCCTTGGGCTAATTAAGCAGGCTGTTAATTGCTCTCAGGGCCTCTAATGCCTTGTCATTATGCTTTTTAACAGGCTGCTTCACACAAGTACCATACAAACAAAAGGCAGCCATCAGATGTTTAATGAATTAAATGCTGGTACTTTAACAGGGGGGGAACGTTGGAATTTTGCCTTCCACGGAAGAGGATATATTATTATTATTATTATTATTATTATTATTATTAGTATTAGTATTAGTATTAGTATTAGTATTAGTATTAGTATTGTTGTTCTTGTTGTTTTCATTGTTTTGTTGTTACTGTTACTGTTACTATCACTATTACTATTATTATTTTAAAGGAAAAGATGGATTTCCTCGTCCGTGGAGCAGAAGGGAGGCATCAGCAAAGACAAATCTTAAGCGCCTGGTTAAATCAGACGGAAGGAAATTTCTTAGTATAAACTTATTTTAAATATATATATATTTTTTTTAAAAAGCTGCAATCTTCTTGTGTTCAGCTTGCGCCGGGTGGAGTACGAGAGGAAGAAAAAAAAAATCAAAGTTATTCTTAGAGCTGGCTGAGAAGGCCTTGGGGACATCCCTCAAATGGACATGATTAAAAAAAAAAAAACCTTTATAGATATTTTTTTGTGTTGTTGTCGGTTAGAAAAACGAGCTTAGCGCCTGTGGCTGTTTCACTACCCCCCCACATTTTTTAAAAAACACAAAGCCTAAAACTACACACACACACACACACACACACACACAGATGGACACAAAAGAAGGGCTGTATTTGCAGGCCTTCTGTCTTGGGTAAAAAGCAACCTCAATTAAGATGTTCCATGAAACCAAATGGATTTTTCTCTATCTTTTCCTGTTCTCCGGTTACCTACAAGAACCAACATTGCTTTATAATCAGCGCTAACATCTTTATTTAGACAATCTTAACCACAGCTGGATCTGCTCAGGATGTTTAAGGTAGATGTGGCTTCTTCGCATTTTTTTTTTTTTTTAAATCTTAGCCAAGAGATGGGTAAGTCCAAGGATGCATTCTGGCCAAGTAAGATCTCCCAGAAGCATTTTATCTCTTCGTACCAACGATGGTCTCAGGATTCGTCAGTAAAATCTTTCCACATCTGGCTTGAGGACAGAGGTGCCCTTCTCTACAGGTTGGGGTTTGGAGAAGAAGAACATCCGTTGTAGGTTTCTTAATCCACAAGTGGACATCTCTCTGAGACCTTTCCCAGTTCCAGGATGCTTCAGGAGATTGAAATCGTCCCTCTGAGGTGGCTTCCCTCTGCACATTCCTGAACAGTCCAGAAGACCTTGAGTGAGATGATGGTAGCACCATCCATGCCAAACTCTCTCTATGTCCTTCTCTTCTTGGTGGTCCCCCATAACTTGCTCTCCCTTGAAGCAAGCCCCTATAGAACCAGGTATCTCTACCAAAACTGTCCTCCTTCCATTGGTCCAAATCCCAAACATCTGGAGGGTGCCAAACTGTTCGTTCCCGACTCCTTCTAAGATTGGGTTTGTAAACATATCACACCGTTGTTTGTTTCGTACGATTTTGCTTTTGTACGTTGGGTGAATTCAACCTTGTAGCGGATTAAGCCAACACTTAAGGCAATTGTGAACTTCATAGCAGAGATACCGCCACCATGACAGGCGAAATGCTGAACTTAGTGAGCTTTGGGGTCATGTTTCAGGAGACTAGCCAGGATTTGGAGGTTCTTTAAGATCAGAAAAGCTTAAACTGACCAGGCTATGGAATGGAGCATCAAGCAAACAGGAAAACTGGATGGAGAATTGATTAGATGACCTTAAGGGGCCCTGATACCCTAATACCATTCTATAAAGCCTTAGTAGGGCCATACCTAGAGTACTGCATCCAGTTTTGGTCACCACACTATAAAAAAGAGGTTGAGATGAGACACTGGAAAGAGGGCAGAGAAGAGGAACCAGGATGATGAGGGGACTGGAGGCTAAAACATATGAAGAACGGTTGCAGGAACTGGGCCTGGCTGGTCTTGGGAAGAGAAGGACCAGGGGAGACAGGACAGCAGCCTTCTAATATTTGAGGGGCTGCCCCAGAGAGGAGGAGGGCGTCAAGCTATTTTCCAAGACACCTGAAGGCCAGACAAGGAATAATGGGTGGAAACTGAACAAGGAGAGATTCAACCTGGAAATAAGGAGACATTTTCTGACCCTGAGAACAATCAACCCAAGGAACAGAAGTTGCCTTCAGAAGTTGTGGGAGCTCCATCATTGGAGGTTGTTCAAGAAGAGGCTGGATTGCCATTTGTCAGGAATGGTGTAGGGTCTCCTGCTTGGGCGGGGGGTGGGGTGGACTAGATGATCTCCAAGGTCCCTTCCAACTTATCTGTTAATCTGTTAATATTAGATACCTGAACAGTGTGGTTTTCCTTTCCTCCTTGTCTCTACTCTGGATTCACATCTGTTTCTCTGTGTTTTATTATTTTTAAAAATGGGTTTGTCATTCAGTGCTGCCCCTTTGGTCCTAAATACCGTTTCGCTCTCGCCGAGGGCTTTAATTCGCTTTGTCAGCCTTCAAGATTTTCTCCCTCTGCTTTGCATCTTTCGGCTGTCATAAGTAACGGGGGGAGGGGTACATTCTTGCTTAGGTTTCTATCCTATGCTATGCGCAGCTGCACTATGACATCTGCACCCCCCTCTCTCTCTCTCTCTCTCTCTCTCTCTCTTTCTTTTTAACAAGCTAGATTCGAAAAGGCCGCTCCAGAAAGTCAACACAACAGGTTGCTTTGATAACCACTCGATCCGAAATGAAGAGGTGACAGGCCCGTTTTACGAGCTCCGCTGCTTTTTCCTCTGCCAAAGGAAAAGAAGGCCAGCAATTGAGGGCAGCGAAATAAATTGGCACCGTATTAGGAAGGTTCCTCGACAGCCTTTCCTTGGCAGCAGTGTTGAAGTAGATTTTTAAAAAAAAAAAAAAAAAAAAACTTCCAGGTTTAGATTACAGCACAGGAAATTTTTTAGTGGTCTCCTGTTCCTTTGGTAAATCAGCTCAGCCTTGCTTAACTTTTCCAGGGACAAGAACGAGGGTGAGTCAACATGCCGACAGCAGGAAGGAAGGCTCTTTTCTGAATTTTGTAGACTCATAAGGCCGGAAGGAACCTTGGAGGTCTTCTAGTCCAACCCCCTGCCCAAGGCAGGAGTCCTTACATCATCCCGGTCAAATGGTTGTCGAGTCTGTTTTTGAAAACCTCCAGCAACTATTCTTCATATATTTTATCCTCCAGACTCCTAATCATCTTTGTTGCTCTTCTCTGCACTCTTTCTAGAGTTCAAAACCTCCAGTGTTGCAACACCCACAACTTCTGGAGGCAAGTTGTTCCACTGATTAATTGTTCTAACTGGCGGGAAATTTCTCCTTCGTTCTAGGTTCAATCTCTTTTTAATGACCTTCCAGCCATTGCTTCCTGTCCTGCCTTCTGGGGCTTTGGAGAATAAATCAATCCCCTTGTCCCCTTCAAATATTAGAGGACAATTATTACATCAGGCCAACATGCCATGGCCAACTCACCATGGCCAACTCACCATGGCCAACTCACCATGGCCAACTCACCATGGCCAACTCACCATGGCCAACTCGCCTTGGCCAACTCACCATGGCCAACTCACTTTGGCCAACTCAACATAGCCAACTTGCCTTGGCCAACTCAACATGGCCAACTTGCCTTGGCCAACTCACCATGGCCAACTCGCCTTGGCCAACTCAACATAGCCAACTTGCCTTGGCCAACTCACTATGGCCAGCTCACCATGGCTAACTCGCCTTGGCCAACTCAACATGGCCAACTTGGCTTGGCCAACTCACTATGGCCAACTCACCATGGCCAACTCGCCTTGGCCAATTCACCATGGCCAACTCGCCTTGGCCAACTCACCATGGCCAACTCGCCTTGGCCAGCTCACCATGGCCAACTCGCCTTGGCCAACTCAACATGGCCAACTTGCTGCGAGACAAAGGTTACACTCATATAAAAATAATAATAAATGATGGAATAGAAACATTAAAGAAAGGACGCCAAAGGAGGGACAGAATGAAATGTGAATGACAAAAAAATTAAATCATTTTTAAATTATTTTAAATAATTAAATTGAACTGTTGAATTGTCCCACTGTGAGTTGGCCATGGCACAGCAAGTTGGCCGTATTGTGTACCCCTGCCCACATCCTTCTCTTGAATACATGTACCTATGTTGTGAAGCACATGGCACAACATAGGAGAACAAACCCATTGGGACTAGATTCGGCAGGGGGCGTTCTTTTGGAGACAGCAAAGTCCACATTTTGAACAGAGAGGACCGCTGGTTTGAAAGAGGGGCCCAAGAGGCCATCTAGATCCAACAGGGGGAGGGATACATCATCATCAATCTACAACACAGTCCATTCAACAGTTCCAAGAAGGCTCCACACCCATTTGCACCACTCAGGTGGCCCTGAGGACTCAGACAAACCTCCAAGTGGCCTCAACGACTCTCTAAAAGCATGCAGATGACCAGGTGTCCACAAGGGGCATATCTCCTTCCATCCTCCACCCTCCAGTCAGAGCTGAAGAAGCTTCTTGGATGGGAAGTGAAACGTCTTCAAAGAAAAAAACCAGAAAGTCCAGTTGCCTCTTGGGGGAAAAAAAGAGCCCCTTTGGATCGACCATGGCCTGGATGACCGAGACTCTCCATAGATACCTAAGAGCTCCTTCAACGGTTCACCTTAGAGCTTGGCCTCCAAGACCAGGGGTGGGATTCTGCCGGTTTGGACCGGTTCATGCGAACCGGTAGTTCCGGCGATGAATTGGCCCCGCCCTAGCCTGTCCTAAATGTCCGTGTTTTGCAGCCCACCTGATTTCACCGGGGTGGGAGCAGAAGGGAAGTTTTGGAGCTGAAAATGGGCAAAGCGCTCGCTCACCAAACCAGTTGCTACACAGGTGGAATCCCAGCACTGCTCCAGACCCCGTATCCACCTCCTCTTCTCCCCCCTCGGTCTGGGGTCTCAGCAACTTCAGCAAGCCACCTTCCCTCTTCCTTATGGCCCCTCCCCCTCCCCAAACTGTTTAAGGGCACCGCAACATGTGTCCCATAATTCTCCTTTGCTACCCAAAGAGCTGACTGGCTGGCTGCAACTGGGGGCAAATGCGCCTCTTAGAGAACAGCAGGATGGAATTTTATTTTTATTTTTATTTTTTTTAATTTTGTTTACCTCCAGCTCATTTTCTGGTAATTAAGGCTCCGCCATGAGCCATTAACGAGGGCATCGGGTTTGAGTTTTCGGGATTTGCTTTTAAAATCAGCTCCCGGTGGCTTGCTTTTTCCGATGGGGGGGTGGTGGTGGTGGAAAGTGACAAAGGGCCAAGTTGTCCACTGCGAAACGAAGCTAGACATTCAAGAGAAGATTCTTTAGATCACGCCTCTGCCTTCTCCCTATTTGGTGGGGGAATCTGGACAAGTCCATGTTGCAAGCCACCAAAGACAGACACTAGCATTCCTCTTGCCCTTCGCGGCTTCCTCACCAGGGACTACTCGCTTGCTGGGGTGTTTTTTTTTGGCAGCCTGAAGCAAATCCTCTCCCCACCCCCCTAAAAAAAATTATCCTGCTGGACGGGAGAGCGATGTTATGCAGAAAAAGAACGGCGGATTTCTTTAAAAAAAAAAAATCAAATAAAAGAACTCTAGTGCCAAAAATATACGCGAAACTTTCTGCGGGAAGAGAAGAGAAAATGCCAGGGCATTCTGCATTCCCCAAAGCTGATCTCTTTCTCCCTCCTGACGGGGTTTGGACGGTGGGGTGTGGGGTACAAGGGAAGGGTGGGGTGTTCGTCACATTTGCATTGCCATTAAAGCTTCTTGGGGGCCAGCTGACAGCAGCTTTTTAAAAAAACGCCCCCTCTTCTTCTTTAATCAAATAGACACTTGATTATTCAAGAACACTCTCTCTCTCTTTCTCTCTTCTCCCCCCTTCTCCCCTCCCAAGTCTCTTTTTCTCCTTCTAGAAGTGGAGCTCTTTTCTCCCCCCTGTGCAATTGAAACATCAAACCGGGAGAAATGTTCGCGGTAATTAAGAAGGATTCCAAGGGGACCAGACCATCATGGACCCTCCCGTACAGAGACACACAATGGGCCTCCCCTGTGCAGGGCCGGAAAGCCTGATGGCATTTTTTTTTTAAATTTTTTATTTAAAACGTCTCTCTTGCCTTGATGTACGGCTCACATTGCGAATCAAGAGGAGGACCTATTAGGGCCTAGCATTGCTCTGACAGACACGGCTTGGGATTGCGCTGGCAAAAGGGGAAACAGCGAGAAACTCCTTTGCCCTGGCCACTGAGTGCTCAGCAGGCCATCCATCTGTCTGGAGAAAGAGAGAGGATGGGAGGGAGGGAGGAGAGAGAGAGAGAAAGAGAGAAAGAGAGGAGGAGGAGGAGGAGGGGAGGAGGAGGAGGAGGAGGAGGAGGAGGAGGAGGAGGAGGAGGAGGAGGAGGAGGAGGAGGAGGAGGAGGAGGAGGAGGAGGAGAAAGAAAGGAAGGAAGGAAAGATGCATGGAGGCATGGATGCATGGATAGATGCATGGATGCATGGATGGATGCATGGACAGATGGATGCATGGAAGAATGGGAGGCAGGCAGGCAGGATATTATGGAAGGATGGATGCATGCATGGATAGATGCATGGATGGATGCATGGACAGATGAATGCATGAACGGATGGATGCATGGATAGATGCATGGATGCATGGACAGATGGATGCATGGACGGATGGATGCATGGAAGAATTGGAGGCAGGCAGGCAGGGTATTATGGAAGGATGGATGCATGAATGCATGGAAGAATGGGAGGATACCAGTTCGGCGAACCAGATGCAAATTTAACATCCGGTTCGCCTGAACCGGTCCGAACCGGTAGAATCCCACTCCTGTCTAGGTTGCCTGGACAGCCGCCTGTCTGAGATGGCCCAGGCTCTCCTGCTTGAGCAGGGGGTTGGACTAGAAGACCTCCAAGGTCCCTTCCAGCTCTATTCCAATTGACGTTCCAAATTTTGGGGGGCGGGGGGGAAACAGAGCCAAGCGAACAACATTACTCTTGAATCAGGGGTTGTCTTCCCTGCTAGCCCCTGCCCACCTGGATGACCTGTTAGGAAAGGTATGTTTATGGGAGAGAGAGAGAGAGAGGGAGAGAGAGAAGGAGAGAGAGAGGAGAGAGAGAGAAGAGAGAGAGAGAGAGAGAGAGAAGAGAGAGAGAGAGAGAGAGGAGAGGAGAGAGAGAGAGAGAGAGAGAGAGAGAGAGAGAGAGAGAGAGAGAGAGAGAAGAGAGAGAGAGAGAGAAGGAGAGAGAGAGAGAGAGGAGAGAGAGAGAGAAGAGAGAGAGAGAGAGAGAGGAGAGAGAGAGAGAGAGAGAGAGAAGGAGAGAGAGAGAGAGAGAGAGAGAGAAGGAGAGAGAGAGAGAGAGAGAGAGAGAGAAGAGAGAGAGAGAGAGAGAGAGAGAGAGAGAGAGAGAGAAGAGAGAGAGAGAGAGAGAGAGAGAGAGAAGGAGAGAGAGAGAGAGAGAGAGAGAGAGAGGAGAGAGAGAGAGAGAGAGAGAGAGAGAGAGAGGAGAGAGAGAAGGAGAGAGAGAAGGAGAGAGAGAGAGAGAAGGAGAGAGGAGAGAGAGAGAGGGAGAGAGATGGATGACACTCGGCAGGCTAGCTGTGTAAAGAACTATCAGAGCCACAATCTCTCTTTTGTCTCCCCGAATGCTATGCGCGAGGTCTGCGGCTCTCTCGGGTTTGAAAAGGATATCGATCTCTTGGGGGCGCAAAGTCCAGCGTTCCATTAGTCCAATCTGTTTCCAAACTGACATAACCTCGTCATTTGTCACGCAGGCTTGTCCCGCTGTGTTTGCTTAAGCCCAGAGACATTGGCGGTTTTTATCTGCGACTTTCCCAATCCTGGCTTATACCTTTTACCTTGACAAGGGGGAAACAGAGGTGGAAAGGGTTTGTCTCTTCTACCTTACTTGTTCTCCTATTCTTTGCCCCCCCCATCCCTGTTCATACTAGAGAGATTAGGACTGGGGGGAGGGAGAAGCCAAAGGAGGGGGCAGATCGTGGAGAGATGAGGGTATTTTTATCCGCCGCTATCTGACCAGCTGCGACGGGGACGCGGTTCTCTCACAACGGCAGGGGAATGGAACCCGTGGGGAAAGATTAGCAGAGAAAATAGGGCCTCCCCCACTTGTTCTTGGGTGCTCCGAGACAAGTTGATGGACAGTCGCTTAAATGGATGAAAGCCAAACGCTCGACGGGTCGGGAAAGGCGAAGGTTTCAAACCAGACATGGGCTGCTCGGGGTTCGCAGCGAGAGCCCCTAGCTAAGATGCTGTGCACTAAGGAGAACCCCCAAATCCCACCCCTGGCTGGCCCTGCCTGCCCCGCCCCTCCCAGGAATCCCCACGTGGCCCGTTTGGGATGCCAGTAAATGCAGGGCCCAGGTGGGCCCATTTTCTTGCCCCCCTTTCAGGGAAGGGGATCTTTGTTTCCCTAAATTGGACAAGCTGACGATTCGGTTGCCTTTTTTAAATTCCTGTGGGTTGCATCCCGCCTATCTTCATCGCGTCCAGGTTCGACAGGACACACCTTGAAAAAGCAAAAAAAAAAGGGAACGGCAGCCGGGGCGCAAAATTCGGCAGAAATTTTGACCTTTGCCCCTGCCGTTGGCCTCTTGGACCCCATCGCCCCAGAATGCATGCCTCGCTGGGGTTGTTGGCAAACTCAGTTTCCAGGGCTGGTAGTTTGACCGGCTTAACCCTGGTTTCATCCTTTGGAAGGTTTTGTTTATTGCCAGGCCTACAAAGCGCTATCTGGGTTAGCGATTCCTGTCGTTTGCTCGGCTGAATCTTGGGCAGAATTTCGTACCCCACGGACGCTTCGTGGAGCTGCGTGCTCCGATCCGTGGAAATCCCACACTTTTTTGGATGCCATTGTAAAGCATTGTAACAGTGATCGCAAAGAGGTTTCGAACGAGAATTTCGGGGGCGGGGGGACACTCATACTTGAGGCATCCACGAAAAGGACCTGTTCATAAGTAAAAAAGAGCATGAGCCGCGATGACACAGTGGTCGGAGTGCAGTACTGCAGGGCTCCTTCTACTGAAGAAAACGTGTTTGTGTGTTTCCTTTTATTTTTACACAGTTACAATGTACACCGAAGATGGCGTTTAATTTTGTCGTACGAGGTGCAGCCACAGCTAAAGTCAACTAAACTAAATGGAAAGGAACTACTTTAGCTGTCAATTTGAAGGCGACGATGCTGGGTTATCCTATCAGCCGTGAAAAGTTCGATTTCACCGGCTAGCTCTCTCTGTGTGTGTGTGTGTGTGTGTGTGTATCGCAGGGGTCTTAGTGAGTAAGAAGTAAGAAGCAGGATCTAAATCACTACTAAAAATAAATCCATCAAGATTAAGCCCATCTAATTTGATGAGGGTTAGTGTTCTCCAGCCCAGCCTGTGTATATTTTATTTTTAAAAAGAGAACGAGACTTTGTGAGTCACAGAAAACATAGATAGAAGCATTAATTGGCATGTGTGTGTGTGTGTGTGTGTGTGTGTGCGTGCGCGCAATACGCACTAGAAACTGGATTATTCAGAGACAGCTGTGATGGGGGAATGATCTTTGCTCAATATCACAGCAAGCCTCTGGATTAGATATGTCACATAATACTCCGTTCAATAAAATTTTAAACGCTCTCATTAGCCAACAGAAGTTTATACACCGAAAACAGCTGTACAGCTGTTAAGAATTGGCGCACGCACACACACACACACACACACACACACACACGGTCTGGCTTTGTGTACTGCAATCCTAGAGCGATCCTAAGCCAAGTTGCCAGGCAAGGGGAGAGGAGCGAGGGAAAAATTCACACCAGACTCCCAGAGTTTTCGCAGGGATTCCGTTGCACAGATGTTGACTCACTTTGCTCTCCTGCTTTTCGCATTCCTTGTTAAAGTAATAGCTTGCCAAAAAAATCTTTTTTAAAATATATATATATATATATATATATATAAATAAAGGCGAAAGCCAACGAAGCCACCGGCCCAGAACACAAAGAGCAAGAACGATGATGGGTGCGAGAAAGTAGAAATGAGAACATGGCAGCAAATCAAACGAAATGCAAAAAATAAAATAAAAGATGGAAGTTTGTCTCGCTGGCTATTATGGCTACAGAGAAGGAGAAGGATGCCATTTTTTCCCCCTCCCCCTCTGTTTTGGTCTCAGGAATAAGGTTTTGTGTTTCCTTGGCTGAAACTTTCCGGTATTTTTTCAGGCTCTCTCAGCCGGGTGCTTTCGAGAACCTCTGTTGCTCCTTCTGCCATTCCTCACTCCTTTTGATGCGCCCTACACTACCATCTTTATTTTCATCCCAACGCTGACCCTTTCCCCTCCAGCCGTTATTAAAATAAAATTAAAATAAAAAAAAAGACAGCATAAAGCCATCCCACCCGCCACCCAAATCCTAGGCCACTCAAAATCCGGAAGAGGAAGAGAATCTGTGGATATTCTTCATCCTCCAAGACTTTTCCAGAAGTAGGGGGAGAAATATATATATATTTTTTTAAAAAAGGCAGAAATTGAATCCCCCCATTTCATAAGCGCACAGAGGCCTTGGGCAGGTCTCCTGGCCACCCCGCCTCCCTTCTTTTTCCTCCCTTCCTTCCTTTTCTTTTCTTTCTTTTTTTTGTGTGTGTGTATGGATCATTATTAAGTCTTTTCTATTTACTTCCTGCCTCGATAAGATCTTAATCGCAGCCCCTTGAATTTACCCCCAATGCCATTTATCAATCTTCGTCATCTTTTCTTCTTCTGCCAGAGCTCTGCCTGACTGGAGGAAGGTTGTTACCCACTCTCTCTCTCTCTCTCTTTTTTTTCTTTTCTCCTCCCTTTCAATGGAAGTTAATTTCAAGAGGCTTGATTTATCTTGCTGGGCTAACTGTGTTCCGCCAGCCTCCCTTTTCAAAAGACGGGCCAGGGAGTGAATTATAGCGGACTTGTCCACTGATTGTGTTCCAGAGGGAAAGAGAAAAGGAAGCCAGTGTGTTGCTCCGATACGGCGCTGGGTTCTTTTGAGCCCGTGAAGAAGGGAAAGATTAAATCTGACCAAGTGGCTGACAAGGGAGGTTTGTCTTGCCAGACCCTAAAAAAAAAAAAAATGAAAAAAATAAAATGAAAAAAATGAAAAAAATAAAATAAGCCCCAGCGACACCTGAATAGAGGCGAACTTTATGGTCTCCAAAAAGAGGAGGGTTGTATTTACAAGCGATCAGGCGACCTTTCCCTTTTTAACCTCCAATCTCAATTGACATGATCTCAGGGGGCTCTTTCTACTCCCTACTCCCCCCCCCCAAAAAAACCCCCTCTGGTCCCTGGTTTCTTTTGCCCACCTTTTTAAAAAAAAATGGAGATTTTTTTTCCCCTTCGGTATTTTGTCTCCTTGCAGAGCATCCCTTGAAAATGTGCCATTTTGCACGTTTGGGTTGTGGGAGCTCCAGTTCGGCTTGGGGGCAGAGAGACACATTTTTTAGCTCCGAGGGCGGACGGAGGGGGGCAGAGGCAAAGCTGACTTTGAGGCATAATTTCACCATCAGCCACCCTGGTTTTGCATTGCTGGCCTCGCCAATGCAGCTGGTACCATCTGGGAAATCATAACGAATAAGTCCTAATCGTTTTGTGGTGTTCCGCACAACGGCCTCCCAAGTTGCTGCCATGCCTGCTTTCCTCTCCCCCCCCCCCACCTCACCCCGGACAGTGCAAGGTTTGAAAGGATGTTGGTTTGCCCCAACGTGGAGAAAGGAACAAGCCACGGGTCGCCCACGGAGCGATAAGCCAGAGTTTCTTCCAACAGCGATCGAGAGTTCGCAAGAAGCCATCGGGCCTCATCCTTTCTCTGCTCTGATTTAGGTTGGCTTCCTTCTCCCCATTTATTTATTTTTATTTTTTTCAAATCAAGCCCGTCCCGCCTTCGTCTGAGGAATTGTTCAGGCAAGGGTGCTGTTTTCCAATCCTGCCACAGCATTGGCAACTCGGGCAAAAATTAGCAAGGGGGGGGAAGGGAAAAGGCAATGCGTGGGGAAGAGTTAATCTCCCCATTTCTTTAAAGCGGTGGTTTGTTGTTGTTATTGTTGTTTATTCCCATTTGAGCAACTCTGAAGATCAGGGATGCAATTTCTACCAGTGTTAACAACCGGTTCGCTCGAACCGGTCCGAACCGGCAGAACTCCACCTCTGCTTAAGATGGGTGGGCTTCAACTCCCAGAATTCCCCAGCCATTCAACTTGGAGAGACAGAGGTGGAATCAAGGGTCTGCCTTGCACAGCCCTTTTTGTACGGGATGGTATATAGGAGGTTGGGCTAGAGGACCTCTAAGGTCCCTTCCAACTCAGTTCTTCTGTCGTTGAACGGAATAACTGGGATGCCCCTTTCGAAGTTAGCAGGTGAGCAGAGAGTCCGGGAATGACGCGGAGAAGCGATTTAGAGAAATGGGATTGCGAAGAGCAAGGATTGTTTTTACCAGAAACAAAAGCCATAGCAGCTTTCATTGACCTCCTTTCCCAGTGGCCCAGATGTTTGGCAAATAAACACCTTTCAAATTTTTAAATGTGCGCTCTTTTTCACCCGCTGTTTAATAATTTTTATTTTATTATCAAGGGTGTCTCGCGGCTGCCTCCGTTGGGAGGTCAAAGCTAAGTTTGCCCCAGCTCTTTTTGGACCGATGTTACAAAGCTGGGGCTTTGCAGTTGTTTTAAGAAGTTCAAACATCTTTTAATAACCTCGTAAGTGGACAGTGGTATGTTTTTTAAAAAAAACACATAAAATTCCCCAGGGTTAAAGCTATTTGTGAAGGCAGACTATTAGTATAGGGGCCATGCCAGACATTTAGCTAAGGACCAATTCAGTAAGAAATGTGATTTTTTTTTTCCCCTGTTACTTTTTTCCCCCCTCCCTCCCTCCCCTTCTCTTTTCTTTTTCTTTCTTTCGCAGAAGGTCCAATTTATGTCATGCTAAATATATCCGTTTGCTGGCCTGAGTCCTACAGGCCTGGTTTCGTCGGGGATGAGCAAATATTTGAAAAATCTCAAAGCCTTAAAACCGTGTCACATGCGCCCAATTTGCCGTAATCTGCCTTACATTTGTTGTTTTTCTTTTTTTTTTAAAAAAAAAAAAAGATGAAACAGTGAGTGTGGGAAAAAGCGGCTCACATTTTTAAATCAGCCCACCATGGTGGATTTTTTTCTCTCCTCTCCTCTCCTCCCAAACTGTAGAATTGTAAGGAACAGCGATGCTGTGACACTTGTCTAAAAAGGCTTCTTAAAAAAAACCTCCCTAAAGGCCTCCAAAACCTGCTACGAAACTCTGATTTTTTTTTTTAATGCAAGCCATAATGCCTAGGATACATAACGGAAGAACACTTGTGTATACAGTATGATAGTCCGTTTGATTTAAACTTAAGCATTAATGAAGTCCAATCCCGTTATATATATATAACACACCAGAACTAGGCACACACACACACACACACACATACTGCACACCAGAACAACTAGACACAAGGACAGTTTTTTCCCCGAACGCCATCACTCTGCTAAACAAATAATTCCCTCAACACTGTCTATTTACAAAGTCTGCATTACTATTACTATTAATCTTCTCATCGCTCCTTATCGCCCCTCCCCTCCCACTTGTGACTGTAGGGCTGCAACTTTGTCGCTTGTATCCTTACGATCTATATTGATTGTTTCCTAGTATGACTTGATTGCTTATTCGGGCAAAATTGTTTTCTTTCGCTAAAAGGTAGGTAAACGCTACTGTATCCTTATGGATGGTGAAGAAATGTGGTGTTTCACCTGGCAAGGTGGGAAAAGCCCTTCTCGGCAGGTAGAATGGCCAACACAGAGCATCTCCTTCAAACGGGGAGGCTGCTACCGGTTTGCCCCGGTTCACGTGAACTGGTAGCTAATTTTATCATTTTTAACGATGGGTTGAGCCAACGGGTAAATCCCACCCCTGATAGGATGCCATGTAAATGCAGGTCAAGGCTCAAGGAGGGTGAAAAATGGGCCGGCTCCGGAAAGCTGGAAACTGATTATTTTTTTTCTCAAGCGCAGGAACTTAAAGACGGCTGGACTTCAATTCCCAGAATTCCCCAGCTGGTTGAAGTCCATAAATTTACACTTGCTGAGGTTGGAACATGGAGCTCGAGGAGAGAAACTTAAAAGATAACCTGCTCTCCCACTCACTCTTAGTCCTACCCACCTCAAAAAGTTCCCGCAAAGGTTCTTCGTATGTTTTAGCCTCCAGTCCCCTCATCATCCTGGTTGCTCTTCTCTGCCCTCTTTCCAGCGTCTCATCTCAACCTCTTTTTTATAGTGTGGTGACCAAAACTGGATGCAGTACTCTAGGTATGGCCCTACTAAGGCTTTATAGAGTGGTATTAGGGTATCAGGGCCCCTTAAGGTCATCTAATCAACGCTCCATCCAATTCTCCTGTTCGCTTGGTGCTCCATTCAGTTTAAGCTTTTCTGCCTCCAAATCCTGGTTAGTCTCCTGAAACGTGACCCCAAAGCTCACTAAGTTCAGCATTTGACCTGTCATGGTGGCGGTATCTCTGCTACAAAGTTCACGGTTGCCTTAGGTGTTGTTCTTAATCTGCTACAAGGTTGAATTCACCCAACGTACAAAAGCAAAATCGCACGAAACAATGTTTTAGCCTCCAGTCCCCTCATCATCCTGGTTGCTCTTCTCTGCGCTCTTTCTTAGAGTCTCCACATCTTTATAGTGTGGTGACTAAAACTGGATGGAGTACTCTAGGTGTGGCCTTTCTAAGGCCTCGTAGAGTGGTATTAGTCCCTCCTTTGATCTTGTTGTGACATCTCAGCCCGGGACAACGATTGTAGTGAAGCAACAGAGGTAAAATACATCTTCACCACTCCCAAAATGGCCATCCTTGGCAAGGGCACTCTGCTCATGCTCGAACCACCGTGCTGACAGGGGAAAGGGAACGCGGCAGGCACCCTAGAGGTCCAAAGCCCTGGCCCTTTGGAGAAAACCAGGGTTTTCATCAGGGAGATGGTTTAACACGTTGGCTTGTCTACAAAAACCAGGTCACGGCGCAAGAAGGCAGCAGTTTAAGCCATTAATGAGGGTTGCCATTTGTTTGAGCAGCCAAGAATGCGGCAAGGCCGAAGCCGGCCGAATCTTTGCCCCAGGAATGCGCCCAGCGGAGCCGTCTGGCCTCCTTTGAGCATTTGAGAACTGGTCATAAGGCAAGGATTGGGACAAACTTTCGGGGGGCAGCATCTGATCAGGCGGCCTGGGAACAAAGCCACTCAAATGAGCTTGCTGGTTAATCCTTCCGGAGGGGGCGGAAGAGGAATGAGGATGGGAGGGGCCAGAGAGACCTGACCCCAATTCTCCAACTTGAGTAAAAAGAGCTTTGGATCTGAGGTTGACTGCTTCTTTTTCAAGAAATTCCCAGGTTGGAAAGATGGTGGATCCTGTAGTTGATAGATTCTATTTCCCATCATTCCTCGATTCTATTTCCCGGCATTCCTCAGTTCTATTTCCCGGCATTCCTCAGTTCTATTTTCCATCATTCTTCGGTTCTATTTCCCGGCATTCCTCAGTTCTATTTCCCAGCATTCCTCGGTTCTATTTCCCATCATTCCTCAGTTCTATTTCCCATCATTCCTCAGTTCTATTTCCCGGCATTCCTCAGTTCTATTTCCCAGCATTCCTCAGTTCTATTTTCCATCATTCTTCGGTTCTATTTCCCGGCATTCTTCAGTTCTATTTCCCAGCATTCCTCGGTTCTATTTCCCATCATTCCTCAGTTCTATTTCCCTGCATTCCTCGAAGATCCCTTCCAGCCTTAGGCATCTAGGTGGCAGGATGGCTTACAGCAGGCCTAAGCTCCCCGCAGAATCCCAGAATCCCACAGCCCTGATTAAGCAGGGCCAGCCTGAAAGGACACGGCCAGTGCCTGGCTGTCTCAAAAGGCAATTCGCTCTCAGGCCTCCGAGCCTTTTTCCGCCGTGACCTCGTGTCAGGTGCTTTTATCTTTGACAGCCCGCCACCTTTCCTCCTCCTGAAGCAATTAAAACATCTGTTCTCTGGACGATGCCCCCGTGTGTGCCATGGCGGCATTTTTGAAAGAGCCCCATTGAACAGACAAAAAGAAGAAGAAGGTGATGAAAAAGAAAGGGAAAGGGAAAGAAAGATGGGAGCTTGGGCATGCATGATTGATCGCCTTTTCTTATACCCAAATTTGATAGTGGCATTTTTGACTAAGGAAGGAAGGAAGGAAGGAAGGAAGGAAGGAAGGAAGGAAGGAAGGAAGGAAGGGAAGGAAGGAAGGAAGGAAGGAAGGAAGGAAGGAAGGGAAGGGAAGTAAGGAAGAGTGAAGGGGAAGGGAAGGGGAGGAAGAGGGAAGGGAAGGAAGGAAGGAAGAGGGAAGGGGAAGGGAAGGAAGGAAGGAAGGAAGAGCAAAAGGGAAGGGAAGGAAGGAAGTAGGAAGGAAGAGGGAAGGGGAAGGGAAGGGAAGGGAAGGGAAGGGAAGGGAAGGGAAGGAAGGAAGGAAGGAAGGAAGGAAGGAAGGAAGGAAGGAAGAAAGAAAGAAAGAAAGAAAGAAAGAAAGAAAGAAAGAAAGAAAGAAAGAAAGAAAGAAAGAAAGAAAGAAAGAAAGAGGAAGTGCCATGAAGCACACCAATGGTGAAGGTGTGTGGGTGGGTGGGTGTATGCGTGGCCCACACCATGATGTTCACTATAAGTCGCAGCAGGCCAGGGACTCAATGCGAATTAACAATTCAACAAGGACCAAATGATTCTAATGTTATCAACATATCTCCCCCCGCCTTTGGCACAGGAGTGCAGCTGACTTATGAAGAGGGAGGCAATCTATGGGGTGATTTTTCCCCCCGGCCTTTGTTGCCCGAAAGCTGCCGCATTTGGATGTATAAAGAGTCACGCCATTAAGCCGCGGGATGGAAATGTCCCGTGGGTTTGCCAAGTTGTATCGCCTGTTATTCTGGTTTTTGTTTTTTGTTTTACAATAAATAATAATAATAATAATAAAATGAACTTGGAAAGTAAGCGGCCATAAGATTGTTTTTAAAGTGTGAGGAGGAGGAGGAGGAGGAGGAGGAGGAGGAGGAGGAGGAGGAGGAGGAGGAGGAGGAGGAGGAGGAGGAGGAGGAGAGGGAAAAGAAGGAAATAAATGGAGGAGGAGAAGGAGGAAAAGAAGGGAGGAGGAAATAAATGGAGGAGGAAGGGGAGGAGGAAAGGAATGAAGGAGGAAGAGAAGGAGAAGGAGAGGAGGAGGAGGGGAAGAGGGGGAGGAGGAAAGAAATGGAGGAGAAGGAGGAGAGGAGGAGGAAGAGGAAGAGGAAGAAGAGGAAGAAAAAGAATAAGAAGATGTAATTATTGAAGTTCTTCTCCACTTGCTGTTGTTTTATGACACAATGAGTTCTCCGAGGATCGTTCATCCGCTTCCTGCCATGTCCTCTCTTTCAAGCAATTTTCAGCTAATTATATTAAGTTGGTCAGCAGGTGTAACCCACTTATTGCAGCGGAAAAAAAAGGAAAACCGGTTGTTTCAATGACTGAGAAGGCGAGCACAGCCATATTCACCCTGTTATGCGATCTGGGGAGTGGCATGGAAAGATCTTTTAAGTCCAGGGAACAAGGGTTGGCCTTCCTAACCCTTTTTTCCCCCTCTTCTCTTTCCAGAACCTAAAGGGGAAGGGAAAACCATGCTTAATCCAACATGTTGAATCCAAAGCAAAAAAAAAAAAAATCGTTCAGGATCGGGGGGAAAAAAATCGTACGTTTTTCTGTTCCTGCCAAAAGTCTGGTCAAAAAGCAGTAAAACTGAGCTTTCTTGCTCCATCTTTTCTCTTCTTTTAAAAATCATGCCATTTCATTTTGGGCTACCTGCTTTTTTCCCATTTACGTGAGTATCTGTCGAGTCGAAGATTTCTGCCAAATGTTCACTGGCCAGAATTGTGCAGTATTGGGAGGCGGGGCTTTGGAGGAGGTGGGCAGGGCCTCAGGAATAAAGAGGGTGGAGCCTCCGAGTCCAGACAAGGAAAGAGTAAAAGCGAATTAATTTAGAAGGCAGAAGCAGGGGTGGAGCTGCTACCGGTTCGCCCTGGTTCGAGCGAACCAGTAACTAATTTTACGGCTGGTTCCGTAAACTGGTAAATCCCACACCTGGCTGGCCCCGCCCAGCCCACCCCGCCCCTCCCAGCAGTCACCCCGTGGCCCATTTTGGATGCCAGATAAGTACAGGGACATTGGGGGAGAGTGGAAAACAGGCCTCCCAGAGCAGGGGTCACCATCCTTTTGGAACCTCAGGGAGCACCAAACTCATCCTTTTAAACCCCGCGGACCAGAGACCCTGGGGAAATCCCCAAAAAAGTCTGCGGGGAAATCTCCCACCCCGTTTTCCTACCGATCGATCATTCTTTATTTGGGATCGCAGGATACCGTCTCCAGCTCCGTTCTCAGGGGGAGAGAGAGAGAGAGAGAGAGACTTTTGGCTTCATGCAAGGAAAGCAGCAGAAGCCGCAGAAGTCTTTCTTTCTCTCCCCCGAACTCCACCAGAAATGAGTCTTTGCTGCCGCAGCCTCCTGGAGCAGGAGGCCTTGCAGGGTCCCAAAGACTCATTTCTGGTGGTGTTTGGGAGAGAGAAAGAAAGACTTTTGCTGCTTTCCTTGCGTGCAGCCAAAAGCAGAAGAAGAAAGAAGTGGAAAGAAGCAGTCTGGTGGCTAGGCACAAGCCTTGTGCTTCCGCGCAGCCTGGATTAATTGCTTTGGGAGGTTCTTTGGGGGGTGACATTTCTCTGCAGACCACTTCATTTTTCTCGCGTACCACCAGTGTTCCCCAGCCACTGGTGACCACTGGTGGTATGCGTTGGTGATCACTGTTCCAGAGGATGCAAAAAAGCCTCCGGAGCCCAGGAAGGGTGAAAACGCCCCCCTTACCCCCGCCGTGGTGCAGGAGGCCGACTAGGCCACACCCACCCAGCAACCGGGCAGAGAACCGGTTGCTAAAATTTTTAAAGCCACACGCCCCCCCACCCCCCGGGCAGATGATAGGAGCCTCGGGAGATGACCTAATGCAAAAATGGATGGATTGAGCCAAGCAGAAATTAATCTGTCTTCTTGTTCTGATATCATACATCTTCTGCCTCCCCTCCCCTGCCTCAACCATGATTCGAGAGTGGAGGGCGGGGGGCGGTTTGGTGGAAATAGCTAATATTCTGAAACTTGATTCTTGGATGGAGCCAGGCCAAACTTAACTTTTGACATACACATACAATGCTTCCTTTCTGCTCCTCGCTGCAAATTTTATTTCCTGACAAACGAGCGGGGCTGATGCAAGGACACACCGGGAGTATTTCAGTGATGGAAAAATTAAAAATCAACCAACCCGCCCACCCCGAATCAACCCAATGGCTTGGATTTTAATCTGCCGAGGTGTCAGCTGCAAACTGGGGGACAAAACTGGAAGGGTTGGGTCCTGCCAAGGCAAACTCCTTCGTTTCTGATCTCAATTTTAGAAACCCTCTGCCCTTTGCTATTAAGGTCGTGTGGGGTGTCTTCAAAGCCCTGATTTGTTTGGGACGGTTGGGATAAACCACGATATCCTGGGCTTGTACAAGAAGCTGCCTTGCAAAGGCTGGCTTTACCCTACACACAACGCCGAAGTTAAGTGACCTATGGGAAGCCAATGAACGTGCGCTGAAAGCCTGAAATGACCGTGAATTTGCTATGAATCAGAGGTGGTGTCAGACGGTTCGGACCGGTTCTGCAGAACCGGTAGTAGAAATTTTGAGTAGTTTGGCGAACCGGCCAATCCCACCCCTGACTGGCCCTGCCAACCCCCCATCTCTTCTCTGACTCCCATTGAGTCCCAGATGATCGGCTGGGTCTCCTTGGGTTGCCCTGCACAGGAGAACGGAGCTGGAAAGCAGGTTAGTGGGGTGGGGAGGGAAGGTGGATTTGGCAGTATCCTTCCCCTGCCATGCCCACCAAGTCACACCACGCCCACCAAGCCACGCCCGCAGAACCGGTAGTAAAACATTTTGGATCCCACCACTGCTCTGAATGTCTATATTTGAGGGGCTGCCCCAAAGAAGAGGGGGGTCAAGCTATTCTCCAAAGCCCCTGAAGGCAGGACAAGAAGCAACGGATGGAAACTATTCAAGGAGAGAAGCAACCTAGAACTGAAACTTCCCGACCATGGGGACCGTTAACCCGTGGAACGGCTTGCCACCAGAAGTTGTGGGTTGCTCCACCACCGGAGGCTTTCAAGAAGAGATTGGAGAGCCCTTTGTCTGAAATAGTATAGAGTCTCCTGCCTGAGCAGGGGGGGGGTCGGACTAGAAGACCTCCAAGGTCCCTTCCAGCTTTTCTGTATAAAGCTCCGCATTGTTCAAAGATTATGAGGAGACCGGAGGCTAAAATATAGGAAGAACGGCTGCAGGAATTGGGTAGGAAAAGGAGGGCCGGGAGTGACATGACAGCAGTCTCCCAATATTTGAGGGGCCGTCACAGAGAGAAGGAAGGGGCTCCATTTATTCTCCAAAGCACCTGAAGGCAGCCCGAATCTAACCGTTAGTCCATGCTGCCTCTCTTTACACATAACAGGACTCGCATCCCACTTGTTTCGCTATCTGGCTACACCGTCCTTTTTCAAAATCTCAATTAGGTTCATCCAAAACACGAGGTTCACCGTGAACTTGTCAACTCACATTCTAAAAGGGGACATTTTCTATCCTGATAATCCTTTCTCTGCCTGTCATGGGGCCAGCTCTACTCTTAGCCCTATCAGGTTGTCGGCTCTGATGACTCATTCCTGTCACAAAGCCACAACAAGTGGTGAACAACGATTACTACTACTACTTATTCTTCTCCTCCTTTTGCTCCTCCTCTTTCAACTTCTTCTCCTCTTTCTCCCGCTCCTGCTCCCCCTCCTCCTTCTCTTTCTCCTGCTCCCCCTCCCCCTTTTATTCTTCTTCTTTCTCCTCCCCCCCCCAATATATACCGTAACTTAGATTATTTATTTTAATATTTGAGATTGTCTAGCTGCAATAAAAATGCTAATTTGCGGGTTTTTCTTCCACTGTCTATTTTACGTGGATCAAATAATTGCTAACAAATTCTTCTGCAGCCTATCTCTGGTCTTAAGTCTGGCCCAACATCTGGAGACTCCCTTCCTATCTATCTATCTATCTATCATCTATCTATCTATCTATCTATCTATCTATCTATCTATCTATCTATCTTGTCTGTCTGCCTCTTTATTTCCATCTCTATCTATCATCTATCCACCCATCTATCTGTCTATCTCTATCTATCTACCTACCTACGCATACACACACACACACACACACACACACATTCCCCGGTCTTCAAGATTTGCACCTCGTCCCTTCTTCCTCCTTCCCCCCCCCCCGCCCCCAGCCAGTCTCCCCCCTGTTTGCGAAGGTGGCCAGGACAGGAACTCACTTTAAAAAAAAAGGGAAAAAAGGGCCCTACCCTTGTGTCCTAACAGCCCATTCAAGATAGATAAGCCCCTTTAGAAATGAAAGGGAATTTAATTCAGTGTTTGAGTGACAGAAGGAAGATTTATCCGCTGGCCAGACAATACAGCTTTTGCGGCTTTAATCTACGCCAGACAATGGGCCGTTTCTCCGGCCTCGTCTTGGGCTTTTCCCACGATGGTCAATGATTAAGCAGGTCCTTCATTGGACTGAGGCCACCGTCTTCCCTTGAAGAGCCCATAGTCAAGGCTCAAGGTGGGAGAAGAGAGAAGAGTTCAGACGGATGGCTCTGCATGCTCTATGGGGAGACAGAGAGAGAGAGACAGAGACAGAGAGAGATGAAGAAAGAGAGACAGAGTGTGAAAGAGACAGAAAGAGAGAGAAAGAGACAGAAGATCAAGAGAGAGAGAGCGCAAAAGAGAGAGACAGAGAGTGAAAGACAGAGAGAAATGAAAGAGAGAGAGGCAGAAAGAGAGACCATGAAAGAGAGAAAGAAAGGGACAGAGACAGAGAGAGAAAGAGAGAGAGAGACATAGAGAGAGAAAGAGTGAGCAAGAGAAAGAGAGAAAGAGAGTGAGAAAGAGACAGAGAGAGACAGAAAGAAAGAGTGGGAAAGAGAGAGAGACAGAGAGAAAGAGAGAAAGAGAAAGAGTGAGAAAGAGAGAGAGACAGAGAGAGAAAGAGAGAAAGAGAAAGAGTGAGAAAGAGAAAGAGAGTGAGAAAGAGACAGAGAGAGACAGAAAGAAAGAGTGGGAAAGAGACAGAGAGACAGAGAGAGAAAGAGAGAAAGAGAAAGAGTGAAAGAGAGAAAGAGAGTGAGAAAGAGACAGAGAGAGACAGAAAGAAAGAGTGGGAAAGAGAGAGAGACAGAGAGAGAAAGAGAGAAAGAGAAAGAGTGAGAAAGAGACAGAGAGAGAAAGAGAGAGAGAAAGAAAGAGTGGGAAAGAGAGAGAGAGAGAGAGAGAAATTCCTCAGCCAGAGAGAAGCCAACTTGATCTTGAAAAAGAAATTGGTGCCCTGGAGAGGAAGTGGGACGGGAAGGGTCGACCTTCCCCTGCCCGGCGTGGTTGGTCCAGGAGCCCCAGAGCGGTGAGGGCCATGGCTAAATCAACTTGACAGAGCTCCGGCTTTTGAAAAAAGTCGCCTTCCCCTTCGGATACTTTTTTTCCTGGGTGGTTTCGGGATGTCATTTGGGTGGGTGGGGTGGGGGGTTTCTGGGGAGCGGGGGGAGTTGAGCGGAGTGCTCCAAAGTGTTTTGATGGGAGGGAAGGAGGAGCCTCCATCTCCCCCCACCAGAAACACACTTGGGGCTGCTGATGTGATTTCCTGGTGGGAAAGGTTAGAATGGGAAGCCCACCCGGGGGCGGTTGGGGGGAGGCTGGGGATGGCTGGAGACGGGATGGAGGAAGGAAAGCCAGGATACAGGAAGTCCCTGACTTACAACAGCCCTGGGGAAAGGGGATCGCTTTCGCACTTAACAGCATTGCAGCATCCTCACGTGATCAACTTCAGAAGCTTGGCAACTGGCATGTACTTATGACAGTTGCGGTGCCCTGGGGGGGGGTTACACAATCCCCTCTTGTGTCCTTCTGACAAGCAGGGGAAGCCAGATTCACTTAACAACCGCATCACTTACTGAACAACTGCAGGGATTCCCTTAAGAAGGGTAAAGGGGAATTTATTTTTATTTATTTATTGCAAAAAAATGGAGCAAAGTTCTTTCCGTTTCCTTCCTAGGAAGGAAAGCAATGTAGGAAAGAAGGAAGGAAGGAAGAGAATACAGAAGAACAGAGTTGGAAGGGACCTTAGAGGCCTTCTAGTCCAACCCCCTGCTCGAGCAGGAGATCCTTTCAGACAAATCTCTTCTTTTGAAACCTCCAGCCACGGAGTGCCCAACCATTTCTGGACCGCCAAAGTCCGTCCGTGTCAACGTCAGGTTTGCTTAAGCAGAGCTTAAAGGGATTTGAGGCCTTTCCGCCACGGGGTGTCCAAGCCACACCTGGGTCCCGGAGAAGAAGGTGTGCTTTTCACTCAGGGACAAAAGCCCGGCCAGGTTGATTGGCACACCTTTCTCTTTCCAGGGGTATCTTTGCCTTAATACGTGAAATGGGAGGTTTGGATTAGAGTTTAAAACTAAGTAAGCCAGGTGGGTTTTTTTTTTCCCTTTGGCTATATGCGATTGTATAATCCCACCCGCCCCCCAGCCAGGGCCAAACAGGTAGAAAGGAGAAAGGTGTCTCAAAGCAGAGCAGGGCATTTAAAGGATATTTTGCAGATGCCAACAATGGGGTTTTATTTCTAAATATATTGTAATATACATATAACGTGATAATAATGATAAGATAAGGTAATGATAAGATATGTTACAATTGATCATCAGGAAATGAATGATATTACGTATTGTCACGTAATAGTTGAGATTTGCTCAAAAAGAATGATGTGGATTTACAGTTAAAGTCTGATAAGGTGTTAATAACAATATAATATAATAGGCATAGTTGATATATATAATATGAATTATAATTTAAATGTAGAAGGGAAAGACTGCTAATATTGTGCACAAAAGATCTATACCAACCGACACTGTAAAGATGGTTTTATTTGTTGTTTTGTGTTTGTGCATGTTTATGTTTGTCGTTAAAAAATAAAAATGGGATTATATTTTTATTTTTTAAAAATAAATTGGGGGAGTTGGGACATCAGAGCCGCAATGTTATCTCAACGCGGCTGAGAAAATGCACGGATTGCGGTTAAAGAGTTCGGGGTTTTCTGAAATAACAAGACTCTGCGATTGTATATCGCTTTTCGGGACTTTTTTTCTTCTTCTTCCCCAATTAGTGTTTCGAGGGATGAAAAGAGCTGGAAGGATCAAACTTTTGCCGTCTCCTTCGTGCAAAAACTTGCAGTATCAGGAGTTGTTTCCCACCCACCCCCCAAAAAGGACCCTAAACCACAAACAAGCCAATCCTGGTTTACTCGAGGGTGGTGGGTGTGGACCCAACCCAGGGCCATTGCTTCTTGCCTGTAAGAGCAGGGATGGGATTCTACAGGTTTGCACTTGTTCGCTAGAAACGGTTGTAAACTTTCTTAGCAGTTCGGAGAACCGGTTGTTAGAAGAAATTACTGGGCTAATCCTGTAAGGAAGGCAGGAAGGAAACATTCTGGTGTTGCTTACAGAAGCTGCCTCTCCGTTAACCCTTATTACATTCTTGGCAGGACTAGACTTCCTGTCTCAGGAACGTCTCTGGAGTTTTTTCCCCTCCTTTGCTGGTACTTTGCTTGTGTGGAGTGACCATTCACAGTTACAATGGCACTGGAAAAAGTGACTTATGACCCTTTTCCACACTTACGACTCTTGCAGCATCCCCACAGTCATGAGAGGCCAGGCGAGGAGATGAGTTCCTCGATGTGAGTGATATTGAGTTGGCCACACCCAGCCAATCACATGACCACCAAGCCACGCCCGCCCAGTCACATGATCATCAAGCCACGCCCACCAACTAAGCCACACCCACAGAACCGGTTGTTAAAAAAATTGAATCCCACCCCTGATCACGCGGGGAGTGACCGCACACACAGGCCCAGAGATGTGTTGCGTGCGGCGGGGGAATTGCACGCGCAGACGCAAAGATGCACGGTGCATGACAGGGGAATCGTGCGCACAGGCGCGGGGGTGGTGGTGTGGAAGCACGCATTGCCTTCTGGGGGCTGGCATGCGAGAGCCCCACTTGTTGGAAGCGCCCAGGGAGGGAAGGTCACAATGAGTGAGCCCAGGGCCTCTCCATTGTCTTAAATACCTCCTAGTTGCCAAATGGGCCAATTTTTTAGTCGTGTGATAAGTGGGCTTTTGCAAAACGTGGGAATGCTAGCCACAAATACCCCCCCCCCTTTTTTTCCAGCGGTTGTCACAATTTCAAAGGGGAATTAAACAAATAGTCGTTAAGTCAAGGGCCTCCTATATAATTATAAACAGTCCTTTCCCCCCGTCGTCTAAACACCGCCTTTCGGATACTTGAAGAACGCTTTCGTGTCACCCTGGAGGTCAAGTTGCAACTTCAAGGATTGCAAGATGAAAAACAAAAACCAAAAAAAAAGGCAAAAAACCTTTGGAAAGACAACTTCTTGAAACTAAGAACTGTCAATCAGGGGAACGGACGACTGCCCAAGGCAGGACAAGAAGCAACCAATGGAAACGCGTCAAGGAGAGAAGCAACCTAGAACGAAGGAGGAATTTATTGATGGTGAGAACAATTAATCCGTGGGACGACTTGCCACTAGAAATTATGGGTGCTCCATCATTGGAGGTGATTCCAGATCAATTAACCAGTGGGACGACTTGCCTTCAGAGGTTGTGCGTGCTCCATCCCTGGAGGTTTCCAAGAAGAGGTTGGACAGCCACTTATCTGGAATGGTGGAGAGCCTCCTGCTTGAGCAGTGGGGTGGACTAGAAGACCTCCAAGGCCTCTTCTGACTCTTGTTCTTCTCTTCTGCTCAGCTGCAGGGGTTTCCTTCTTCTGCACTGAAGTTTTTTGTTTTTTTTCCCCCCCAAACAGAGACCGGAGAGTCACCTAGGGACGATGTAGTGAACCCTGCCCTGCACTGGGCAGGGGGGCTGGACTGGATGACCTCTTAGGTCACTTCCAACTCGGTCGAACCTCCTTTTTCTTTTCTTTTTCTTTTTTTTCTTTTCCCTTCCAGACCCTCGCACACCAAAAATTGCCCGCCTGGGTGCCGTACAGCTCGGGAGGAGAAAAGGTGGAGAATCGGGGTCCCTCATTTCACCCTCTAGAGCGGGATGTGCTGACAGGTTCTCCTCCAAGCGGGGCAAACGGCCAGCCGGGAAATCCAAACAACGGGGAGAAGGTGGGCAGCCTCAAGACCCGAGAAGGAACAAAGCTGTGAAGTGTCTGAATGGGGCCAGAGGAGCTCCGAGAGAGATTTTATAGGGTCGAAAACCAGGTGCCATCGAATACAAAATAAACACAGCCTGTTATTTCAGTAAACCCAAGTCAGATGTTCAAACTTGGAGGGGGTTTCTCTCTCTCTCTTCCCCCCCAAACCCACCAAACCCCCCCCACCCAACGCCCACTGTTTGCAAGAGGAGGGAAACGGTGCCAAATTGAGAACGTGTCGAGTACCCCATTGATCAATGAC
>NC_142024.1:2257500-2327500 GCF_049901735.1 Notechis scutatus
GTAGTCTCGACTTACAGCTATTGCGAGTTACAATGGGGACTTGTGGCCGTTTTTCACCCTTATGGCCATCACACCATCCCCTTCTGACAAGCAAAAGTCAGGTTCACTTAACAACCTTCACAACGGCAGTGATTCGCTTAACAACAGTGGCAAGAAAGGCCATAAGAAGGGAGCATATCTCGCTGAGCAAACTGTCTTTGCTTTGCAAGGGATATTTTGAGCTCAGTTGTGGTCTATCTGTGCTGAGCAGAGGGCGAGACTTGATGGCCTCAATGGTGCCCGCCCCCCCCCCAACCCTAGCATCCCAACCCTGGAACGAGGGGACTGAAGAGGAGGCCAGCTCCAGAAGGAAGGATTTCTGAGAAAGACCATTTCATTGCATTTCACCCGCCGGGACAGTTCTGCTCGATCAAAAATATATTTATATCTCGGGATACCAAAGGACCCGGCTTGGATAATAAACATGAATTCCCTCCAGTATAATCAGGAGGAGAGAATCCCAGGATTCAGAAACAAACTCTGGAAACTGGAATGGTCTTTCTGGACAAGATCCAACCCAAATAATACAGGACAAATGGTTGGTAATTCCCCACCATTGGGGGGAGGCTGAGACTCAGGGGAGAAACTTCTCCATGGGGCGAGAGTAGATTTTCACACGAGGTTTAGCTCGCTCTGACCTCCTGGGTCTTCTCAAAATTAGCCCTCGTGGAAATCTTTGGGGTCCTTTACAACTCTTTCTGAAACAATGAAAACAGAGCCTTCAGAACTCTTCGTTGTGACTGTTCTGGACTTTTAATTTTTAACCAATGATGATAATGCTCAATGGTCTTTATTAGAATCATTAGGTTATTATACTGTGGATGCTTTATTCCTTTAAACTAGGGGTTTCCAAACTTGGCGATGTTAACCCTCGTTGGCTTCAACTCCCAGAATAGAGTAGAGTAGAGTAGAGTAGGGTAGAGTAGAGTAGAGTAGAGTAGAGTAGAGTAGAGTAGAGTAGAGTAGAGTAGAATAGAATAAATGAAGAGTAAAATAGATTACAATAGAATAAGAGTAGAGTAGAGTAGAGTAGAGTAGAGTAGAGTAGAGTAGAGTAGAGTAGAGTAGAGTAGAGTAGAATGGAATGGAATGGAATGGAATGGAATGGAATAGAATAGAATAGAATAGAATAGAATAGAATAGAATAGAATAAATGAAGAATAGAATCGATTAAATAGAATAGAATAAATGAAGTAAAATAGAATAGAACAGAATAAGAATAGAGTAGAATAGAATAGAATAAATGAAGAATAGAATAAATAGAATAGAATAAACGAAGAGTAAAATAGAATAGAACAGAATAAGAATAGAATAGAATAAACTATAAATTATAAATAAATTATTGTCACTTTGAACATACACTAATTGCCATACATTAAAAATGAAGTTTCGTTGCATACAGCTCTTAAAGGGTCACCACCTCCAATTTTACACTACATGAACATGACAAGATAAATAAATATATATACACCCACATATATTATACGACACAGAGAAACAACACAGTCCAGTTATACATGTTTCGGGCGAGAAAAACGAATCTTGTGAGATTGGATTCGTTCTGCAAATCTTCCTCTGACCCATCGCTAAAAACCGTCGGGATGCTTTTAGAAGTGGGATGAAATTCCCTTTTTTTCTTCTTCTTTTAAAAGAAAGCTTTTTATAAAGTTTTCATCAGCAGGTTCTCGGGGGAGTGGGAAGCTTTGGCCTACACCGCAAAATCCTCATATTTTTTTTTCCCCTCTTGACCCGAATCGGATGCCCTGGTGTTCCAGCCAGGCTGGGCAGGACTCCCTCCATCATTCCAACTTAAACACAGTTTATCCGAAGTAAAAAAGGAGAAGCGGGGAGGAAGGCCTGGAGTGAAATTTGGGTTTCTTTTTCTTTTCTTTTTTTTCCATGCAACAGAATACCCTCCCTCCCTCCCTTCCTCCTTCCTTCCTCCCTCGCCAAGCCGTGCATTTTTCTCCAAATCGGTGGCTTGCAGTCAAACTCATTAGCATTTCTTGATGAGTGAATTATGCCATGTTTACACACTGAAATTCCATTACTTAATTGTTTCACTGCTGAAGATTGGAGGGTTTTGGGGAGGGGATAGCATTCACTCTCTGTCTCTCTGTCTCTCTTTCTCTCTCTCTCTCTCTCTCCCTCCCTTTGCATCCCTTTGCATAAATCTCAAGGATAAACCCATTGAATCAACCATGTATTTTATGTACAGTTATTTAAAGACAAATGAATGCCCGGGAGAATATGTAGAAGTGGAGGAGGGAAAAATGGCAACCGCATGGGTCTTCTTTGGGCAACAACCCGTCCACTTGAACCTGTTCCAAAAGGACAACCAGACATACAACACACGAAGCCTAGTATTTGTCCAATGGAAGCATTTTGCTGCCCTGGCCTAACCACATCTGGGTTCATGCTCCGGGTTCATCCAATGTTTAGTGTCCGGTGCATAAGCCATGACTTACGGCGTGTGTAGCGTGTGCGAAGTCAACGGTGGTTTGTTCACATAGAAAAGAGTGTGAGTCGAGACATTCCTCTGGCAAAGAGGCCACATTTATGTAGGGCTTGAATTTAAGAGGTTTTGGACAAGCTGTTTGCCCAGCAACGTTCTCCCATAAAACCCAAGTCCCAAATGTGAGCATCAGATGGAATGAATGAAGAAAGGAAGGAAGGAAGGAAGGAAGGAAGGAAGGAAGGAAGGAAGGAAGGAAGGAAGGAAGGAAGGAAGGAAGGAAGGAAGGAAGGAAGGAACCTTCTTTACCCAATGTAATTCCAGCAAGAAAGTGATGGGACCTTTGTCCAAGAAACGCCAATGGTCTCCCTAACAAATTCTACTTGGGGCTGAATCCCTGCACTTTTTCCCCCACCCCCAAACTGGACAGGAACACCGAGGTGGGAAAATCAACTTGGGTTTCATTCTCCTGGCACCCTTGGCCCCTCTCCTCCCTCGCCTTCCTTCCCACCTCTGACAATGTAAGGCTCTGTTTGGTGGGCTAGTGAGGGGGCAAATCTCTGCAGAGACCCCTGCCCAGAGCACACCAAGCCCTTCAGTAATGGATTCCTAATGCCCCCCCCCAAACTCCTGTGGAGATCTTTCCCGTTTCCCTTTGAACGAGGGTCGTCTGTCAAGAGCGAGAAGGCAAAGAGGAGAGTAATGCAAAACTCCTGATCCAGAGAGGCCTTGTGGTTCAAAAGGAAGGAAGGAAGGAAGGAAGGAAGGAAGGAAGGAAGGAAGGAAGGAAGGAAGGAAGGAAGGAAGGAAGGAAGGAAGGAAGGAAGGAAAGAAAGAAAGAAAGAAAGAAAGAAAGAAAGAAAGAAAGAAAGAAAGAAAGAAAGCGGGAGAGAGGGAAGGAGGGAGGAAAGGAAGGAAGGAAGGAAGGAAGGAAGGAAGGAAGGAAGGAAGGAAGGAAGGAAGGAAAGAAAGAAAGAAAGAAAGAAAGAAAGAAAGAAAGAAAGAAAGAAAGAAAGAAAGAAAGAAAGAAAGAAAGAAAGAAAGAAAGCGGGAGAGAGGGAAGGAGGGAGGAAAGGAAGAGAAGGAAGGAAGGAGGGAAGGAAGGAGGAAGGAAGAGAAAGAAAGAAAGAAAGAAAGAAAGAAAGAAAGAAAGAAAGAAAGAGAGAGAGAGAGAGAAAGAAGGAGGGAGAGAGGGAGGGAGGAAGGAGGAAAGAAGGAAGGAAGGAAGGAAGGAAGGAAGGAAGGAAGGAAGGAAGGAAGGAAGGAAGGAGAAAGCAGGAGAGAGGGAAGGTAGGGAGGAAAGGAAGGAGGAAGGAAGAAAAGAAAGAAAGAAAGAAAGAAAGAAAGAAAGAAAGAAAGAAAGAAAGAAAGAAAGAAAGAAAAAGACAGACAGACATCTGAGCAAACCATAGATGGAGAGAAGACATGTCTAGTTTAAGGAAAAGAAGGATGGGGTGACATGATAGCATCTTCCAATATCTCAGGGCTTGCCACAAAGAAGAGATGAAAAAAAAGATGTTGAGACTTTAGAAAGAGGGCAGAGAAGAGCAATCAGGATGATGAGGGGACTGGAGGCTAAAACATTTGAAGAATAGTTGCAGGAACTGGGCCTGACTGGTCTAGGGAAGAAGAGAAGGACCAGGGGAGACTGAGGGGCTGCCCCAGAGAGGAGGAAGGGGGTCAAGCTATTCTCCAAGGCACCCGAAGGCCAGACAAGGAAGAATGGATAGAAATTGATCAAGGAAGAGATTCAACCTGGAAATAAGGAGAAACTTTCTGACAGGGAGAACCATCAACCCATGGAACAGAAGTTGCCTTCGGAAGTTGTGGGAGCGCCATCACTTGAGACTTTCAAGAAGAGACTGGACTACCCCTTGTCAGAAGTGGTCTCCCGCTTGGGCAGGGGGGTGGACTAGATGACCTAGAAGGTCCCTTCCAACTCTGATTATCTGTTATCTGTTATGCTTTGAGCAGCAGGTAAATATACCCAACAGGTCCAAGCAAATGCTCCTTGGACACCCGTCTGCTCCACTCAGAATTTTCTTTCAGCAGCTTTGTTTGGTGGGTGGGGGGGAGATGAGGAAACGGTGTGGTTCCCTCCTCCACGCCACCCCCGCCACCCCCAGGAAGAAGACCTCCTTTTTCAGTAGCAGCAGAAACCTTTTCAGCCCTTCCCCTCCCCTGGGAGGCAAGAGGCGAGGAGAGAGGCCCCTCGCTAACCACAAGCCAGTTGCCAAGTGGGATGAAAGACACAAAACACAGCTGGCCCAACTCTGGATCGGGGAGACCTGAGTGTAGCAGACGCAGACAGATGTTAGATGATCGTGGGCCCACCCAGCATCCCCTTGGATTTTTTTCTAGCCCCACATGATCAAGGGGAAGAGAAAGAGAAAGAGAAAGGGAAAGACAATGAAAAGAGAACAAAATATCAAGGACTTGGTTGCATTGACTCAAGAGCAGGGGAGAACAAGAGAAGAAGACAATGAAAAGATAAGAAAACATCAAGGTTTAGGTTGGGAAGAGAAGAGAAGGGAAGGGAAGGAAAGAGGAGGAGGAGGAGGAGGAGGAGGAGGAGGAGGAGGAGGAGGAGGAGGAGGAGGAGGGAGGGAGGGAGGAGGATGGGATGAGTTACATTCCTAGACGGCTCCACTGTTACAAGGACTCTCTAGGAATTTGCCTCACTCTTGGAAAAGAGAGAAGAGAGAAGAGAGAAGAGAAGAGAAGAGAAGAGAAGAGAAGAGAAGAGAAGAGAAGAGAAGAGAAGAGAAGAGAAGAGAAGAGAAGAGAAGAGAAGAGAGGGAGGGAGGAGGAGGAGGAGTATGTTGGTAGATACATTCCTAGACAGCTCCACTGTTACAAGGCCTCTCTAGGAATTTGCCTCGCTCTTGGAAAAGAGAAGAGAAGAGGAGAGGAGAGGAGAGGAGAGGAGAGGAGGAGAAGGAGGAGAAGGAAAAGAGTGTAGCCACATTCCTAGACAGCTCCACTGTTACAAGGCCTCTCTAGGAATTTGCCTCACTCTTGGAAGAGAGAGTAATGCCTTCTAGTCAATTTTCCCCTCACTGAGTTGGCAAAGATTGTTAGTTTAACCTCGTATAAATCCAGAGCTCTTCTAGGCTAAAGCTAACACTCCTGAATTAATTATGGGGCACATTAAATAGGCTAAGGTTTCTACCCAACACATTCCTCTTCTCCCCCATCCCCCCCCACCTTCCTTCAAGGGGAAACGCGTGACTCCATTCAACCTCTGGAAGCAAGTGGGAAAGGAGAGACGAAGCAGCAGAGGGCAAAAACTCAGGGAGATCCAGGGCAAACTCTCCTTTTTCCGACATGCTAACGACACCATTTGTAAGCTGTCACTCACTAACTAGAAGATTGCGAAGTCCGAGCTGTTAACGGATGCTCCCCTGTTCACAGCCATCCTCAGCTGGCACATTTGTGCAATTTAATATTTTCACACACACACAAACACATCATTATCTGGGAACTCGACACTGCCAAACAGATTAGTCTATTATTATGATATACTTTATTCATTAAACATGAAACTCAGTCAATTGAACGTTCAAAAATGCATTGCAAATACCATTGACTGGTGCCAATGGTTGATACGGGTTGCTAGGTATCAACCAAATTATTATTATTACTATTATTATTATCTTTTATTCATTAAACATGAAACTCAGCCAACTGAATGTATCACAAATATTATTGACTGGCACTGATGTTTGGTATATTATTATTATTATTGTTACTATTATTATTTTTTATTCATTAAACATGAAATTCAGTCAACTGAATATTTATAAATGTATCACAAATATCACTGTATTATTATTATTATTATTATTATTATTATTATTATTATTATTATTATTATTATTATTATTATTTATGCAACCAGTTCTTATGCCTGGTTCCTCCACCACCTCCTGACTGGGACTGAAGGCAGGTGTTTGGGCTTTTTCATTTTTAAAAGGAGATGTTTTTCTTAGGACTGTTACGGTGGTGGTGGGGAAATACAAACTAAAAACTTGCACAGTGCTTTTTTTGCGTTTTTTCCGCGTCATGTGCACGCATACATCCGAACTAGAACTGTGTTTGTTTCTCTGTGTCATATAATGTATGGAGATGCATGCATAATTTGGGGTTTATTTATTTAGTCATGTTCATGTAATGTATATTGGAGGCGGTGACCCTTTCAGAGCTATATGCAACGAAATTTCATTTTAATGCATGCCGATTAGGGTACATTCAAAGGGACAATAAAGTTATTCTAAGTTTCTATGTTGGGCAGTAAATCCTTTTTACAGATGCCTTTTCATTTTAGAGGTTCTATATTCAGTCCCCTCTATGCTATAATACGACGTTGATTCCCCACTGCCTCAATATATATTCTGGACACCCACCTACCCTTTAAAAGGAGAATTTATGGAGTTTTCACAACCCTGGAAAAACAACCAAGGTTCAAATTGCAGCCATCTGCGCTTTCTGCTCAGAGTGGCCTCGGAACGACACCCCAAAGAAAATGGGAAGAAATTCAAAAGCTCCCTTAAAAAAGGACACCACACACAAACACACAATACAACAGGGAAAGTGTGAGGCAGGTCTAAAGAAAAATAAAATTATGCCATTTCCCCCCCACACACACACTCCTTTTTTTTCTTTTCTTTTCTTCCAACATCAAATCTTGATCCATGGATTCCTGGTGAAGGCTTGACTGTAATTTTTTCTATACAGCTAATCCTCGACTTACAACGGTTCCATTTAGTGACCATTCGAAGTTACACGGGCACTGGGGAAAAATTCACTTGGGACCGTTTTTGCACACTTACGACCGTTGCTGCCTTTCTCCCCGGTCACGTGATCAAAATGCAGCCGCTTGGCCTCTGACTCGTATTTATGACGGGGGGGGGCATGTCATCCCGTTTGGCGATAAGCAAACTCAACAGGGAAACCGTTCCGATCCACTTAACGGCCATGTGATGAATTCAAGAACTGCAGTGACTCACTTAAACAACGGTGGCCAGAAAGGTTGTTAAAAAGTGGCGAAAATTCGTTTAGCGATGGTCTCGCTCAGCAACAGAAATTTGGGGCTCGTACGTCGAGGACCTGCTCTGAAAACTGAGGAAGCCCAAAGCACTGTCTAACCATGCCCCCCCAAAAAAAAAAAGAAAAAAAATTCAAGAAAAGAAGAAAAATCATCTTTGGGCCGATATCTAAAGAGGTCTGTTAGGAAAGTTTGCACAGTGACCGTTTTATTTATACAAATGCCATTATTATTTTTTCCCCATCTGCTGCCTATTGAAGGCAGCCTGCAACATCGCACCCCATCGACTTCAAAATGCAATTTAGGGAAAAAGAAAAAAAGAAAAGAAAAAAAAAACGGAGCCGCATTTAAATACCGGCCAAACATAAAGTCAACTGACTTATTTATGTATGTAATTTATTGGCCGCCTTTCAGCGCTGGCTTTGCAGAGAGGCTGCCTGTGTGTGTCTGAGACCAAATATCCTTAAACGCTTTATTAAAAAAAAACCAAAAAACCCCCAATGCCTAGAAATATAGCTAAAATAGCCGCTTTCAAAAGAAGAGGAGGGTCAAAAGGAAAACTGGCACGCAAACTAAAATCGAAGCAAACCTGTTTCAAGAATGTTAAGAGGTTGGCGAAGCTGGCAAGGAAATTTAAATTCCTTTACATTTAAAAAAAGAGGGGGGGGAGGCAGGAGACAAAAAAAAAAAAACACCACGTTTCAGCCTTTGCTCTTTAAGTTGCTCAGTTCGAAGGGAGAGAAAGGTAAGGGTTTTTATTTTGGAAATTGCAGGTAGTCCTCGACTTACAACTGCAATTGAGCCCAATATTTCTGCTGCTAAGTGAAACGTTCGCTACGGGACCTTTGCTCGCTGCCTCCCTCTCCGGTCTTACGACTTTTCTTGCCACAGCTTTGAAGTGGATCGCTTCCCAGTTTATTAAGTTAGTCGCCCCTGGCCGTTAAGCGAATCCCCCTTGACTTTGCTCGGCTCGAAAGGGTGTGTGTGTGTGTGTGTGTGTGTGTGTGTGGATCACGTGTTCACTGCGACCATCGTAAATACGAGTCCGTCGCTTTGTTGCTTCAGCAGGGGCTTGGACTAGAAGACCTCCAGGGACCCTTCCAGCTCTATTCTATTCAACCTATTCAATCGACTGATTGAAATGATCAAGGGTTTCCTGCTTGAGCTCTCAATTAATTTATTCACCGCATAGTTGTGTTCTTTGAGAATGGTGCGGTGGCCTAGAGGTGGAGCTCTTGCTTCACAGTCACGAGGCTGTGAGTTCGATCCTAGGTAGAGGCAGAGAGTTCTCTCTCTGGGGACAAGGAGAACTTATCTGCTGAAGAAAACTCCACACTGGCGACAAGGAAGGGCATCTGGCCAGTAAAACACTCAGCTCCATTCAGTAGCCCAGATTCCACCCCGATGCAAGGGATTATGAGGTCGTTAAAAGAAGATGATGGTGGCTGTGTTTCTCGACCTGGGCAGCTTTAAGAAGTGTGGGCTTTAACCAGGGGTGGGATTCAAATTTTTAACAACCGGTTCTGTGGGCGTGGCTTAGACGGTGGGCGTGGCTTGGTGGTCATGTGACTGGCTGGGCATGGCCAACTCAACATCACTCACATCGAGGAACTCATCTCCTCGCCTGGCCTCTCATGACTGTGGGGATGCTGCAACAGTCGTAAGTGTGAAAAATGGTCATAAGTCACTTTTTCCAGTGCCATTGTAACTTTGAATGGTCACTCCACACAAGCAAAGTACCAGCAAAGGAGGGGAAAAAACTCCAGAGAAGTTCTTGAGACAGGAAGTCTAGTCCTGCCAAGAATGTATTAAGAGTTAACAGAGAGGCAGTTTCTGTAAGCAACACCAGAATGTTTCCTTCCTGCCTTCCTTACAGGATTAGCCCAGTAATTTCTTCTAACAACCAGTTCTCCGAACTGCTTAGAATGTTAACAACCGGTTCTAGCGAATAGGTGCGAACTGATAGAATCCCACCCCTGGCTTCAACTCCCAGAATTCCCCAGCCAGGGAATTGGGGAATTCTGGGAGTTGAAGTCCCACACCTCTTAAAAGTTTGCCCAGATTGGGAAACACCATTATGTGGCATATAATACATGAACTAACAACATACATTAGATGCTCTCAAATTTGGGAGGCAATGAATACACACACACACACACACACACACACACACACACTTAAACAGAGCGAGAGAGAGTTTTGGACCTTAAACCTTTTTTTTTTTAAAGTTATATTTTATACCAACAGCCTGCAAGCTTCCCAGGACGCCAACAAGGTTACGAGGGTGGCTCTTGGCTCCTAAGCGCTGTTTACCCCTTTCCTATTAATTACGCCTTTCAAATCAAACGAGCAGGTTTCCTTAACGGCCTGCACAAAGCGTGTTTCCTCGCCACATTTGTTTTGATAGGTTCGTGAACGTGTTAATAGCACTCTTTTAAAAAAAAAAAGAAAGAAAGAAAAAGAAAAAATTATAGCAGAGCCCATGTTTATTTAGGAGTGTTGGGAAAGCCGCGACAGCAAAAACAGCAATTTGGGTGGGTGACACTCTTTTCAAGGTAATAGAGCCAGAGCAAGGGATTAATTGATTATTTTAATGCACGGGATGGTTTGTGGGGGGGGGGGCGTTTTGAAGCAGAACCGCAACTGGACTGCTCTCATTTTTTTCAAAAAGAGATCTAAGAGGAAACCTAAGAAGTTATTGAATCAAGCAAACTGAAACTCAAAAGCTATGGTTCACTGTGGCAAGAAACGTCTCATTTATTTTCTGTTAGTCTTCCTACACTTCTTAAATAATCTCTTTTTTTTCCTATTAGTCTTCTTAAACTTGTTAAATAATCTCTCCATTTTTTCCCCCTCCTGTTAGTCTTCCTGCACTTCTTCAATTCAGGAAGTCCCCGACTTACAACAGCTCATTTAATGACCATTACAAGAGCGCTGAAAAAAGTGAGTGACGACCATGTTTCACACTTATGACCTCCGGAGCAGCTCATGTGATCCACCGCTCGGCAACCAACTCAGACTTATGACCGTTGCCGGGTCCCGGAGTCACCTGATCCCCTTTTTTGTGGGGAAGTGAAGCTGAGGAAGCCAGCGACCGGGTTGCTAACTCATCAACGGCAGGGATTCGCTTAACAGCGGAGGCAAGAAAGGTCGTAAGACGGGAGGCAAAGCTCACTCAGTAAGAGGAATTGTGGTCATAAATTGAGGACTCTCTGGGATGTCTCCAAGCATGTCTTTCGGCGGATAGGAAATGAACAAACTGGCCCAGGGAAGGCACAGATGCTTCTAATATTGTGCTGAGTGATACATCTTTTTTTGGTTACTATATTCCTTATCACAACTGCTTTTCGTCTTGCTGCTTATATAAAACAGAGAAGATCTATAAGAGCCTCTACAGGATTAAGTTGGCCAGCAGGAGAAAAGATAAAACGCAGAGGAAGCAACGGTGGTGATTTTTCAGGGTCATTTAATACTGTCAGAAAAGCTAGATTTAAAGTACCGGTCCTGCAAGAATGGTATTTATTCATGTCATCGGCAAGAAATGCTGGGAAAGCCGCCCGTGTCAGATGTAACAACCACCATCGTAGTTTTGTCTTTCTTCTAAACCAAAATCCAATATTTCTTCAACTGTTTTAAGTAGAACGGAAAGCATTAAGAGTTTGGGGAGGGGGGAGGAGAAAGAAAGGAAGAAATTTCAGCCATCTTTATTATCCACTCTGCGGTTCTAGCTTTTAATCTGCAAGGCTGAACCGGCTCCAATTTACACAAAAAAGAAACGTGTATTTAAAAACAAAACAAAAAAAACTACAAAGCAAAACAAAATGCAAACAAATTGTAATTTTGCTTCCCATTCCAACTAGCTCTCTCTCTCTCTCTCTCTCTCTCTCTCTCTCTCTCTCTATATATATATATATATATATATATATATATATATATATACACACACACACACACACACACACACACACACACACACACACATATTACCTCGCTAGAGTTTCTTTCACACTGGAGAAGATTTTTCAAAAATGATCACAGAGCTCTACAAAAGGAGAATTATTTATTTCGTGCTTGGAAATTTAGAAATGTTTTCAGTTGTTCAAATAATTTTTTAAAAAGCACACAACGTTAACACGAGGCCCAGTTGGGCAGACACGCCGTTGGTGAAGGAGTCTAAAATGAAACTATTTTTCTTCTGGGGAGAGAAAAAAAAAAAAAAGTGAAGAGGCGTTTCCCCCTGCAATTCAAGGCTGCTAACTACCAGATCAGGAAGAATAAACAGTCAATTACAATGTATATAGAAAGGGTTGGGAAGGCAGCTCCACCAAGCCAAAAGACGTGATCCTGGCCAGATTACATTGCTCGATTCTTCCATGTTATCTAATTTCTAAACCAATGTTTCTCAACCTCACCAACTTTTAAAAGGCATGGATTTTAACGCCCAGAATTCCCCAGCTAAGGCATGCGTGCTGGAGGATTCTGGGAGTCGAAGTCCAGGCATCTTAAAGCGGGAGAGGTTGGCAAACCCACTGGCCTAAGCCAGGTCACGTTGCTTTTATTTATGGATTATTATTTTTTAATACGGTTGCGTCAGGCGTTAAACCTCTTGGCAGCTATTAGTGGGAGAACTTCAATATTCTCAAGGGCTGTTCGCTTGGCTGTCGTCCAACTGACATGTACCAAAAGATCCCCTGTGGATCCATGAGAACCGATTTAAGGCAACCTCTGTAGCCTACCTCACAGGGGTGTTGAGAAAAATCAGAGAGGAGGGAAATGTATGGTGAGGAGGAGGAGAGAAGGGAAAGAGGAAGAAGAGGAAGAATGGGAGGAGGAAGAGGAGGAGGAAGAGGAGGAGAAAGAGGAGGAGGAGGAGGAGGAGGAGGAGGAGGAGGAGGAGGAGGAGGAGGAGGAGGAGGAGAAGAAGAAGAAGAAGAAGAAGAAGAAGAAGAAGAAGAAGAAGAAGAAGAAGAAGAAGAAGAAGAAGAAGAAGAAGAAGAAGAAGAAGAAGAAGAAGAAGAAGAAGAAGAAGAAGAAGAAGAAGAAGCATCCATGTTTTGCAGTCCACAGTGAGATCATTAGTCTGATTCAGACTATTGGAATCAAAACAATTTAAATAGAGGTTTATTTGCACATCCAATTTAAATCTATCTCCATCATAAAGTATGCAATTCTGTGCAGACACATCCTAAGTTAATTGTATTCAGGGGAACCCGAGGGTTTTGAACAGTCCAAAGTTTATTTAACATTTTCCTCTCAAACGGGTTAACAGCCACTTCATCTCTTCTAGGGACAGCTGGCAAATGTTTTCCAACAGGGGACTGGGGAATTATTTTACAATTCTGCCAATCCGACAATCTTCGGGAGAATTGGGTGAATTTGGGCAGGAATAATCATTCGCTTATCCCAGATTATTCGCTGCTGGCAAATAACGTTAGGCCTCTTAGCCAGCAAAAGAAGAGCTTGAAGGGATTTCAGTGGCAAGATTCAAAACCATCCCACTGTATCTCATGATCCACAGATGGAAAGAGGGCTCTGTTTCAACCCTTGGACCAAATGCAGAAAAGATAAATCAGAAAAAAATCAGAAAAAATGTCTCCCCCTAGGCAACAGTTTATTTTTTTAAGAATAGAATAGAATAGAATAGAATGTCAGAATAACAGTAGAGTAGAGTAGAGTAGAGTAGAGTAATAAAAATAAAATAGAATATAGGAAATGGAATGGAATGGAATAGAATAGAATAAATAGAATAGAATAGAATAGAATAGAATAGAATAGAATAGAATAGAATAGAATAGAATAGAATAGAATAGAATAGAATAGAATAGAATTCTTTATTGGCCAAGTGTGATTGGACACACAAGGAATTTTTCTTTGGCGCATAAACTGTCAGTGTTCATAAAGAAAAAATAAAATACATTCATCAAGAATCATGAT
The DNA here is from genome assembly GCF_049901735.1 of Notechis scutatus. Taxonomy (NCBI): domain Eukaryota; kingdom Metazoa; phylum Chordata; class Lepidosauria; order Squamata; family Elapidae; genus Notechis; species Notechis scutatus. Next base: position 2,270,976 of record NC_142024.1, read on the forward strand.
ACAACAGTGATAGTCATAGGTTCCTAATAAGCAATCAAATCATACTAGGGAACAAATAAAACAATATAAATTGTAGAGATACAAGCAACACAAATGACAGTTATAAGTTGGAAGAGATAGGTAAAAGGAAGGATGAGAAGAAGAATAGTAATACAGTCTTACTAAATAGTTTGACAGTTTTAATAGTTTTTCTATTTAAAAAAAATAGGAAATGTTTATGATTTCTGAAGGTGTGGAAAACATGCTTAAACATGGGGATTTGTCTCAAGACCTTTTGAGTTAATCATTGAGATATGTTTTAGCGTTCAGAGATTAACACTAAGATTTAGTGTGCACTATTAAATAGCCTCTGGTCATAGGCTGGGACCATTTTCCACACACTAAATAACAAAAGGAGACAAACATAGGATTTCAGAGGGAGAGAGGAAAAAAATATATATACCAAACACGGTGTTTGCTTGGCTGCTAATAATCTATTCTGCCAATGGGAGGATAAAGTGGAAACTCTAAAAGTAAACCCACTGTAAATCAGTTCGTAAAACATGCCTGCGAAAACAAATCGCTTTTCTTCAAGGGGGCGATAAAACACTCTTAACTGGAAAGCAACAAGCCCAGATTTTAAAAAAATAAAATAAAATAAGAATATCAAGCCCTAACTGCATGATTACAAATTATCTTAACAGCACATTTGCAAAAAAGGTTATAAAAATAGCAATATGCTTGGATTCCGGAGTTAGTGGTGCGACAGCTAATGCAATAATGAATTGTTTCAAACGGGTCGGTGTTTAAGCCACAGAAAGATGATTGGATCCAATTCTGTTTTCAGTAGGCCGTACTGTTGTTAATGAAATTAAACATACCAATCGCATTGGTCCTGTTCCCCCACCCCCACTCCGGGGGACTAGGGAACCGAAAACCCTGGCGGTTTGCATTTTTTATTAAAATAAATTGCAGGCCACGAGATGGACTAATTGCAGGCAGAATTTAAAAAAGAAACATTCCGCTGATATAATTAAGCCAATTTTCAGGGCCAGAACGAGGTGGCTTTGATATGACAAGGGAGCATAGCCGGCACCGAAAAGCAGACCGTTAACTATTAGACAAATATTGTGTCACCCCCAGCCTTCTGTCTATTATCGAATCTGTGATGGCTACATTTTTCTCTCAACCTTGTTGTCAGAAATGGGGTGTTTCATTCTGGGAAGCCGCTGACAGGGGAAAGAAAAGAAAACAGAGCTGGAGGTGGAATCAGGGCTGTGAAATTAAAGGAATGGGGAAAGAAAGAAAGAAAGAAAGAAAGAAAGAAAGAAAGAAAGAAAGAAAGAAAGAAAGAAAGAAAGAAAGAAAGAAAGAAAGAAAGAAAGAAAGAAAGAAAGAAAGAAAGAAAGAAAGAAAGGAGGGGAGGGAGGGAGGGAGGGAGGGAGGGAGGGAGGGAGGGAGGGAGGGAGAGAGAGAGAGAGAGAGAGAGAAAGAGAGAGAGAAAGAAAGAAAGAAAGAAAGAAAGAAAGAAAGAAAGAAAGAAGAAAGAAAGAAGAAAGAAAGAAAGAAAGAAAGAAAGAAAGAAAGAAAGAAAGAAAAACCAATAGCTTGGATTCCCGCATACTGCTAAGACCAATATTCATGATTTGCTGAATAAGCCACCACTGGTTTTGCTAAGCCACAAAACGTGGCTTGAGAAGAAGTGCAGCGGCCAGGTTCTTGCAATATAACGACCACAAGCAAGCAAACAAAATTTAGTATCCAGCCTTAAGAAAGAAGAAATAAACCTTGTACAAAGGCTTTTGGCTCCTTTCCATTTTGCAAATGGGAAGTAATAACATTTGTGCGTTGGCAAACGGATTGATCTGCCAGAGTCTCAGGGAAAGTTAATGGACGGGATCTAGTTAATGGAGGTCATCTAGCCCAACCCCCTGCCCAAGGCACAACATTGGTTACAACATCGCCTTCCTGCCCGTCGATTGGTTCGTCGGGCGCAGTCCTTGCCTTGTCTGCTTTTCGGGGAGAGAAGCTCATCCTTGAAACTTGGGCCAGGAGTACCTCTGTTCACGTTAAAAGTGCCCATCATTCTCGTAGGTGCACTTTGGGTCGGTAAAAGGTTCACACCAAAAGTACAAGCTGAATCCTGCTGTTTTACACATTTTTTTTGGATTGGAGGGAGGGTTTTTTTTCCCAATGTTGGAAAGGAAACATTTAGAGGCTCGTTGAGTTCCCCTTGTTGGAAGGAGCAGGGAAAACTCAGAACCTAACAGGAGAATCTAGAATGAATGAGCTGGAAGGGACCTTGGAGGTCTTCTAGTCCAGCCCCCTGCTCAAGCAGGAGAACCTCTACGATTTCAGATAAGTGGGTGTCTTAGTTTCTTCTTAAAAACCTCCAGCGATGGAGCGCCCACGATTTCTAAAAGACAAAGCTGTTCCCCTGGTTAATTGTCCTCCCTCTTAGGAAATTTCTCCTTAATTCCAGGTTGATTCTCTCCTTGATCAGTTTCCAACCGTTGTTTCTTGCCCTGCCCTCTGCTGCTTTGGAGAATAATCTGACCCCTTCCTCTTCTTTGGGGCAGCCCCTCAAATACCGGAATACCGCTATCATGTCACCCCTCATTCTTCTTTTCTTTAGACTAGCCAAACCCAAATCCTGCAGCCATTCTTTGTATGTTTTAGCCTCCGGGTCTTAGTTGCTCTTCTCTGGATTTTCTTTTTTTTCCAAATCTTCAACATATATATACATATTGTAGTATGGTGAGCAAAATTGGTTGCAGTATTCCAGGTGTGGCCTTATGAGGGTTTTATAAAGCGGTCGTAATCTCAGGTCTCCCGCAGAATAATGGAACAAATGCAATTTAAACCAGCTTCCTTGCATTCATATCTCTTTTCAAATGGTCACTTTCCCGCCCCCTACGGATTGTAAAGGAGGCTAGACTGTAGAAATTGAATTTTTTTTAAAAAAAACCCAAAGGAGCGAATGACAAACGTCGATGCCAAGAATGAAACATGGAAGATAAATTAAATATCACACACACACACACACACACAAATCAAACTGGGATCTAGGGAGAGCTTTATTAATTCGGGATCCATTTGGAAGAATCAGACAGGCAAAGTGACAGAAGAGATTGGCACAATAGCTCCCTATTCAGAAGGCTGCATGGCTGCCTGGATTCTGGCCCCGGGAGAGGGTTGATCTAAATGATCTTTTAGGACTCCTTTCGTCTTTGACATTCTGTGTTTCGACAAGTGGAGAATCCGCACAAAGGGGCAGGCCTCAAACATCCCCCACATCCCACTCAAAAACACGTATCCCTTCCCATTTATTTAGTTAGTTAGTTTTAGATTTATTTTATTTTTATTTTTTAAAAAAATCTTTGTTTCTTTGTTGGATTTGAAGAAGTTGAAGTGACGAAGTTGGAAGCACATGGAACAGAGGTCTCCAAACTTGGCAACTTTGAGACTTGTGGACTTCAACTCCCAGAATTCCCCAGCCGGAATGGCTCGCTGGCTGGAGAATTCTGGGAGTTGGAAGTCCACACCTCTTGAAAGTTGGCAAGGTTGAGAAACGCGGCCTTGCACAAATAGAAGCACCACAATGAACAACCAAGGCAGTGGCTAACTTCAACACACACACACACACACACACACCCCTTTCCAGCCGGTGTTCAAGCCAACCAACCCATCTGGGCTTCAGATCTTTTCCCTTTCTTGGGGAAGGACATTCTTTGTCCCTGCCACTTTCATTTTCATCGACACCCCCACCCAATCCTTGCTTTTCCCTCTCCTGGGTGGGTGTGGGGCCACCTGAGCCATTGCATCCACATCCACACAAGTTATCCCAGCAAAGGGGGAAAGCAAAACAGAGGAAGGGGTTCACTGGAAAATAAGAAATTTCCCCCCTCCCCTTAAAAATAACCCTAGCTAATTTGGACTTAGGCTGCAATTACACATCACTTCAATTACCAGATTAACTCCCTTTGCCCCCCCCCCCTTTCTAATTGCCTGGCTGAATCATGTGATGGGGAGGGGGGGAAATAAAAGAACCATGAGGAGCAGCGAGACCCTTCCAAGACCCTTGATAGGAAAGGGGGGGAAATTGAGGAAGAGGTGGGTGGGTGTTTTTCACTGGGAAAGAAAGGAAAGGCAAACCGAATTGGGAAGAAGGTGGAGAAAAAGAGGGAGGGAGGGAGGGAGGGAGGGGGGGAGGGAGGAAGGAAGGAAGGAAGGAAGGAAGGAAGGAAGGAAGGAAGGAAGGAAGGAAGGAAGGAAGGAAGGAAGGAAGGAAAAGAAAAGGAGAATAGAAAAAATTAGAAGGAAGGAAGGAAGGAAGGAAGGAAGGAAGGAAGGAAGGAAGGAAGGAAAAAGAAAAGGAGAATAGAAAAAAATTAGAAGGAAGGAAGGAAGGAAGGAAGGAAGGAAGGAAGGAAGGAAGGAAGGAAGGAAGGAAGGAAGGAAGGAAGGAAGGAAGGAAGGAAGGAAAGACAATGTGGAATGGAATGGAAGATGCCGCAGGTGGATATTTATCTGTCATGGCACATTTTTACCCCTAAATTGAGTATATAAAGCATAATGATGATGTTGTCAGGGGGCTGAGATGTCCAAACAAATAAACAACTTCCTGGCCAATTCTGATTGCACGCTTCCTACATGCTGGCAGCAAGGACTGGTCCCTCCTAGTATCCAGAACCACCCCCAGACCCAACTCTAGTTTAGCTTAGCTACCCAAACCCATCCATGTGAATTCAGGTTCGCTCCAAGGCAGGATAGAAAGAGTTTTCCGCCAGAATCCATGAATGGTACAGGGGAGAAGGAAGTTGGCAGCTATTTCTCCCAAGGTTCCCAGATCAAGGATACAGATACAGATAATCAGAGTTGGAAGGGACCTTGTAGGTCATCTGGTCCAACCCCCCCCCCCCGCCGCCCAAGCAGGAGACCCTACACCATTTCTGACAGATGGCAGATCCGGTCTCTTCTTGAAGGTCTCCAGGGATGATGAAGCTCTCACAACTTCTAAAGGCAACTTCTGTTCCATGGGTGGATGGTTCTCCCCATCAGGAAATCTCTCCTTATCTCCAGGTTGAAGGAGCTGCGGAGGCAAGAATGGGAAAGGAGAAGGAAGGGCCTCATCCCAGGAAGGCCCTCCGGAGAACCTGATGCTATCATTGCAGGCGGTGTGGAGAAGAAGCTCACAGCTTCTCAGGAACTGCCTTTCTCTCATGAGTGATTGACAGCCCACAAGAAGAGCGGTGTGCTGTGTCAGGAAGGTTGAACGTCACCCTGAGCTTTGAAGAGGTTTGGGCTGGGATGCTGAGGGCTTTTTGAGTCGAGTCAGCGTCATCCTGATGAGACGAAGTCAGCTCCATCCAGGAGGCCAGCTCCAATGTTCTGGTATTGGCACGCACGCTATCATCTGGAGCTCAAGTCCTGGAATACGGCCTGAAGTCCCACTCTATAAAGACTTAGTAAGGCCACACTTCGAATCCTGCATCCGGTTTCGGTCACCACATTATAAAAAAAGAGGTTGAGACTCTAGAAAAAATGCAGAGAAGAGCAACCAGGATGAGGAGGGGACTGGAGGCTAAAACATACAATGAACGGTTGCAGGAACTGGGCCTGGCTGGTCTAGGGAAGAAGAGAAGGACCAGGGGAGGCAGGAGAGCAGCCTTCCAATATTTGAGGGGCTGCCACAGAGAGGAGGAAGGGGTCAAGCTATTTTCCAAATTACCTGAAGGCCAGACAAGGAATAATGGGTGGAAACTGAACAAGGAGAGATTCAACCTGGAAATAAGAAGAAACTTTCTGACAATGAAAACAATCAACCCCATGGAACAGAAGTTGCCTTTGGAAGTTGTGGGAGCTTCATCACTTGAGACTTTCAAGAACAGATTGCACTGCCATTGGTCAGAAATGATGTAGGGTCCCCTGCTTGGGCAGGGGGTTGGACTAGATGACCTACAAGGTCCCTTCCAACTCTTGTTAATATCTGTTAAACAGTCCAATATTGGGAAGAACCACACTTGTCAGAGCCGTCTCAGGTTCAACCCCCCCGTCCTCTAAACCAGGGGGTGTCTCCAAATTTGGCAGCTTTGAAGACTTGTGGTCTTCAACTCCCAGAATCCCTCAGCCAGCTGTGCTGCCTGGGGAATTCTGGGAGTTGAAGTCCACACATCTTAATGTCGCCACGTTTTGCACATGCCAACGTGTTTCCTTCTGCTTCGTCGCTCCGGCTTCACGACAGAAGGACAAAAGTGAGCACTTTTGCCCCCCACCCCTTGTCCAAAACAGCAATTCCCTCTGAGGTTCATGGTGGGATCCATCCGGGCCTCCGTCAAATGTTTCCTCCCCAGATCCCTTTGGAAAGATCCCCAGATGACGATCGCAGCTTTCCGAGTAATGGAGGCCTCAGGCTGGAGAAAAACCACTCAGGACCTCATTGTCTTGGAGATAAGCAGAAGGGAAAGCAGGCTAGCTTCTAACCATGACAGCCTCGTAGTGTATTTGCCATCTGCAAAATAAATCACCAAACAACCCCGAGGGTGGAGCCACAGCGAAGAGTGGGCGAGGCTAACCCTAGCCACACCTTTTTCTCTTTTATTTCCACTTCACTTAGCAGGCTGATCCAGGAAGGGTAGGGTTTTAAGAGGAGATCGGACAACCATTTGTCTGACATGGTCTAGAATTTCCTGCTTGAGCAGGGGGTTGGCCTAGAAGACCTCTAAGGGTCCCTTCCAGCTCTATTCTGTAACTAACTAAGGTAACAAAAGAAAAACTCAGGTATGTGTGAAGTCTGTGAGAAAGGGGCACAATACACTGCCTTCAAAATACTTACATATAAATAAGTAAATAAATAAATAAATAAATAAATAAATAAATAAATAAATAAATAAATAAATAAATAAATAAATACTTGACTTAAGAAAGAAAAAAAGGGCACAATCCTTTGCCCCTGCCTTCTTAGATCCCTGGGCGGGTAACATTTCCCCACCAAGGACTTTCTGCACGTGCCCAGCAGCTCTCTTGGCTTCCCACAACCCACATTCCAGAACTATCTCGGCCTCCTCGGTGTAAGAGAGGAGTCAAACCTCTTTTATTTTCTTTATCTTTTTTTAAATTCTCGATCTGGCTGCCCACGCGGGATCAAGCTGCCAAGATCTAGGTTTCTGGGTGGTTCCCTCACCCAGGGAGCAAAAAAAAAGAGAGAGAGATGCATCTACATTTCCGAGGCCTCCGCGTATAGAGAGAAAGGCCAGGGGGAAGGAGAAAAAGAGAGAGAGAGAGAGAAAGGAAGGAAGAGAAAGGAGAGATGAGGAACAGCCGAAGCCCAAGGGGGACAAAGAACTCTTTATGCCTTAAGTAAGGTGACCTCATTGGCATTTTCAGAAAAGGAAAGGGTTGGTGGGGAGGAAAAAACCTTTGGAAATACATGCCCCAAAGACTTCATAACCTGAGGAGCCATTCCGACCCTGCCCTTTGCTTTCTTGGAGGAGAGCCTGAGGCTATTCTCATCGGGGCGAGACAATTATGATTTCATAATTCAAAGCATTGCAAATCTCTGTGTGGGTCTCCCACCCTCCCAATCCCCTCCTGCGCTCCCCCCTCCGCCACCATTCACCAGCTTGTGAATTTGACCAGAACAGTAAAATGGAGCCCGACACAACTTTGGGCCTGTTTTGAGTTTTTTGTGGTCCAAAAAAAAAAAAAAAAAAAAAAGAGGAGAAAAGAGGCACGAGGGCGGCAAAGGGGGAAAAAAAAGGAGAGACTTTTTGGTACAGTCTGGGATTGCACCTCCTGCTTACTGAAAGAATGTAGGAAGTAGCAAACTGACAGGGTTTCTGGGCATGTGGGAAAGATCTTTTAAAAGGGAAACAAGGGAAGGATCCATATATATGGATGCAGAGAAGAATTAGAAACCATAACATGGCACAACAGAGGGAGACACTCAAGATCAAGGGAGGTGCTAATATTACTCTATAAATAAAGGCCACACCTAGAGTCCTGCATCCAGTTTTGGTCACCCTACTATAAAAAAAAGAGGCCGAGATTCTAGAAAGAGGGCAGAGAAGAGCAACCAGGATGATGAGACTAAAACATAGGAAGAGCAGTTGCAGGAACTGGGCCTGGCTACTCTAGGCAAGAGAAGGACCAGGGGAGACAGGAGAGCATCTTCCAATATTTGAGGGGCTGCCCCAGAGAAGAGAAGGGGATCAAGCTATTTTCGAAAGCACCCAAAGGCCAGACAAGGAATAATGGATGGAAACTGAACAAGGAGAGATTCAACCTGGAAATAAGGAGAAACTTTCTGACAGTGAGAAAAATCAACCCCATGGAAGAGAAGTTGCCTTTGGAAGTTGTGGGAGCTTCATCACTGGAGGCTTTCAAGGAGAGACTGGACTGCCGTCTGTCAGAAATGGTGTAGGGTCTCCTGCTTTGGGTGGGAGGGTTGGACTAGATGACCTCCAAGGTCCCTTCCAACTCTGTTAAGGGGCAGAACTACACCGACATTCCCCTGTTATAAATATTATTCGTAGGGATCCAGACCAGGAACTGATCCTTGTCACTGGCACGCTGAAAACTACCAGCTCAGGAAGATAAATATCCAAGTTCATTTCCTTAAATACTGTATATTGAATACCTTGTAGGATGGCCGAGATCTCAACACTACATCTTGTTAAGAAAAAAGGGAGGAAAAGGGGGAAGTTACGACGGCACTGGGGGGGGAGGGGCATATTCCCCAGGGTCACGCGATCAAAATTAAGGCTGGCTCGTACTTATGACGGTCGCAGTGTCCCTGGGGTTACGCGATCCCCGTTTTGCGACCTTCTGACAATCAAAGCCAAGGGGGAAGCCAAGATTCGCTTCACGGCCATGTGACTGCCGGGATTCGCTTAACGATGGGGGCAAGAAAGATCGTAAAACGGGACAACGTTCACTTAACTCTCTCGCTCAGCCACAGAAATGTTGAGCTCAATTGTGGTCGTAAGACGAGGATTCACTGTATCAACGGGAAAGGAAACAGCACTTAAGAACGACACCCTTGAGTAGCCATGAACTCTTCAAAAAAGATATAACAAAATATTGCTAAGCAAATTCAATACCCAAACAACACGATGTTTATTAAGCGCTAAAGGAATGCAATTAATCGAAAATTAATAAAATTGATTAGGAAGAAAGAAAAGATACCCAGATGCCGGGATACCACTACAGCTACAAAAGTCAGGCTCCTGGCAAACCATGGTTATCCCCGTGACACTCTGTGGAAGTGAACATTGGGTTTTCAAGGAGCAGGGGAGGAAGATTAGGGAACATATTTGAGGGGGAGGGTTGATGAGGATCAGTCTTGGGAATGCCACAGAGAGCCCAGAAAACAAAGAATGGGATTATACAATTAACTCTGTCCAGAGTTGCCCTGGGTTGCTCCTGGGTGCAAAATCACCAGCTCTAAGTTACCATCTTTTGAACGCATTATGCAAATAAGCCAGGCTCGCTTGAACATTTTAATTTAATTTGTTCAGATCTAGGCATCGCTTAATTCCAAACTGACACAATAGGTGCAATAAAATTCAAGAGAAAATACAATACGGTAAGAATAGAGTAGAGTAGAGTAGAGTAGACTAGAGTAGAGTAGAGTAGAGAGTAGAATAGGAAAGAATAAGAATAAGAATAAGAATAAGAATAAGAATAGAATAGAATAGAATAGAATAGAATAGAATAGGAAATAATAGAATAAGAATAGAATAGAATAGGAAAGAATAAGAATAAGAATAAGAATAAGAATAAGAATAAGAATAAGAATAAGAAAGAATATAATAGAATAAGAATAGAATAGAATAGAATTCAGGAATAGAACAGAATATAGAATAGAATAGAATAGAATAGAATAGAATAGAATAGAATAGAATAGAATAGAATAGAATAGAAATCAGAAGGTGATCTACAAGCAGGCCAGAAAGAAAAGTTAGCTCATAAACTCACTAGTTTATCTAGATTTATGGTTTAGGAAGTTGAGCTACAGGTACTCCTTGACTTACAACGCTTCACCGAGGGACCAAAGTTACCACAGCAGAGAAAAAAGGAACTTGTGACCGTTTTTCACACCCTCGTTGCCGCTTTCTCACGGTCACCTGAACAAAATTCGGCCACGTGGCAACCAGCTTGTGTTTATGACGGTTACAGCATCTTGGTGTGTGTGTGTGTGTGTGTGTGTGTGTGTCGTGATTCCTCTTTTGCGACCTTCTGACAAGCAAAGTCAACAGGGGAAGCCGGATTCAATGACCGGATGACTAACTTAACAGCTGCAGTGATTCACTTAAAGGCACAAAAGGAGGCCAAAATAAATTTAAGAAGCATCTTGCTTAGGAATGGAAATGCCAGTCTCTGGTTTGTTAGATTTGAGAGTAATTGCCTTTCCTATTAAAATTAGGCCATCAGTCACCTCAAGTACAATTATTTGGACCCTAAGACTATCATTAAGTGTTGTACCTTATGATTCTTGAATGTATCTTTTCTTTTTTATGTGCACTGAGAGCATATGCACCGAAGACAAATTCTTGGTGTATGTCTAATCACCCTTTGCCAATAAAAGAATTCATTCCTTCCTTCCTTCCTTCATCTCCGCATGGCTCCCAAATGCTGCTGTCCTAATTGTCTGAATGGGAGACCACTTGGAAATCACACCGTTGGGGAAGGCTATTTTTCCCCCCCACCTTGTTTCCCAGGTATGAACTCAGTTACAGGAGCAGGTTGGGGGAGGGGGGGGAATCTGGGATCCCAAACAGCTGGTTGGCCCCTCATCAGTCGATCAATCACACAAATGAGGAGCAACGGTTTCCACTCATGGCCAGGCCACCGGTTGGCTCTGCCCACCCACCGGATGGATGGATGGATCGAGGCTGCTCACAAACCTACATGCCCATAAACAAGCAAAGCTGGATTCAGGGTAAACTTTGGTTGGTTTGTGGCTTGCTATACTGGGTGTGTGTGTGTGTGTGAACCCCATCCTAATTTCAGGCTTGTATTTTGGGGTGTTTAGCTCAGGGACTACATTTTTGGCAATCGCAGCCCTGGAGGAAATCTTTAAATCCAGCTCTTTTTAACAGAGTCCAGATAACAGGTCATCAGAGTTGGAAGGGACCTGGTAGGTCATCTAGTCCACCATCACCACCCCGCCCAAGCGGGAGACCCCACACCACCTCCGACAAACGGCAGTCCAATCTCTTCTTGAAAGTCCCAAGTGTTTTTAAAAAGAAAAAGAGAGAGAAAAAAGGGGCTCCTTGGGGACTTTAGAGGCAGCCTGTCTCGGAAATAAGAGGCGAGGGAATCTGGTTTTCTAACGGGAGGGGGCTGTCGATGGAAGCAGCTCTTCCGTTCACTCAGAAAACCCCCCTCCTCTTTCTATCCTTTTCCCCACAAGACCTAGTGGGAGAAACTAAGCTCATGGCTACTTTTCAAGAAACTGTCTCCATCTTCTCAGGTTGATTCAGCATCCTCGATGAGGACTGGAGACTTGAAATGAGGGGGGGGGAGTGGCAGCTCATACCTCCTAGTAGCAGGCAAGCAAAGACAGGCTGCACACACACACACACACACACACACCAAAGTAACTAACTACTAGGGTTTACTAAGGAAGCGCGATCACAGAAGGCTGTTAGCAAACGGAAAGCAACGGGGGGGGTGGATTAGAAACGCTTTCCTCCCCAGATCGCCCGTGGGGTGGTTTCCCGCCTCCCCTTTTCGGGGAGGGGGGCACGAACCCGGCGCAGTCGGTGGGAAAGCGGAGTCTTGCCTCTCTCTTTTGCCGGTCCAGGTCGCCCTGGGGGCTTCGAGTCGGGGCCTGGAATGATTGGGAGATAGAAGGGAGGCCGCTGGGAGATTACAGAGAATCAGAGTTGGAAGGGACCTTGTAGGTCATCTAGTCCAACCCCCTGCCCAAGCAGGAGACCCTACACCATCCGTATATACGCGTCCGTGGGCGTCCACTGGAGCCGAGCTCACGCAGAGCAGAGGGGAGCTGGTCAAAAAAGAGAACGGGGTCGAGTCGGAACTACGGTGGAAAGAAGGAGGGCGCTCTGTGCATCTGGGCATTTTATTCTTTTTATTCTCTCTCTCTCTCTCCATATCTCTCTCTCCTTCCCTCCCTCGATATATGTCTCTGGAACTCTAAGTCAAGTATCCAGAAAATGTCTATAAAGTTCAGGCCCGCGCACACTTCTTTATTTTTTCTTTTCCACCTAGGCTGCTGCATTTGGCGAGGGAGGGAGGGAGGGAGGGAGAAATAAGGGAAGGAGGGAAGGAGGAAACAGAGAGGTAGATCAATAGATATTAAAATAATCCAGCCACCGGTGGAGGAAAAGTAAAACTGGGTCAGCTGTTTTTCTAAGGTGGGGAAGGAAGGAAGGAAGGAAGGAAGGAAGGAAGGAAGGAAGGAAGGAAGGAAGGAAGGAAGGAAGGAAGGAAGGAAGGAAAGCAGGCAGGCTTTAATAAAGTCCGTGCAAAGGCCACCAAATCCACACCGCAACTTTTTGGCCTGTCCCCAAACCTTTCAGCGGAGCCAAGCGAAAATAAATCACAGAGCATTAGGGCTCTGCTCACCTTCACCATCAGGAATGAACAGGAGGTGGGGGGAATGCGGGGGTGTTCAGATTAGTTCCCTTCTTGACCACTCCAAATTTTCTCAGATCCCTTTAAAAAAACCACACACTACCAAATCTACACTTCTTTTTTTTTCCCCCTTCCTCCCTGTCCGGATCAAGGCCAGACGGCCGCATTCGAGGAAAAAGGCCGGAGGCTCAAGATCAGAAAAGCCGCCCCTTCCGACGACCCCGCTCAAAACCACCTTCGGCTCCGCCGCGTTGGCTTCCCCAAAGCAGCGGGCTCCTTTCTCCGCTCGAGACGTCCCGTCCTTCGCTCTCTCTCTCTTTTTAAATTGGGGTAGGGGAGGAAAGCCTCTCTTAAGCGGGCTGGGGGAGAGCGCAAGCACCCCCCCCCTTAAAAAAAAAACACCAAGCCACTTTGAAACGCTGTTATAAGTTCGGAGGAAGGCGAAGCAAGAGGAGTTTCGAACGGGACTTCAGCATTTCGCGAACTCGGGCAAGGAAGGGGGTCGTTCGTATTAATAAAATCGTGCTGGACGTCGAGCAGAGGAGGGGGCCGGCTCTAAATTCTGCCCCTTTCGGCCTTTGCCCCGTTTTTAATTTCGAGACCCTAGCCCGGCTTTCCCTCCGCTGCCAAGTGGATACGCCGACACGCAATCATTATTAATTTTAATAATTAAATGAAGCTATAAGCGCGCGTGGAAGAACCAAAGAGGGTGTTCTTTTAAATACATACATACATACATACATACATACATACATACATACATACATACATACATACATACATACACATACATATAGGGTCAAACCGAATTAGGTTTGGGGAGGGGATCCGAAACTTGCACCCCCACCCACCCAGGCATTTAAGGACACCGATTTCAGGCCCGCTTTTGAAGGTTCCGCCTTAAGCGTCGACTCGCCCACCGGTGGGACTCGATTCCTCCGTTTCTCCCCTTCTTCTCCACCCGCCCCTCCCCCGTGGAGGAGGTCCTTGAGATCCGGAAACCTGGACTACCGTGTTTTGTTTTGTTTTAAATCCTTAAAAGGGTTTTCAAAAGACCCTTTTCCATCTCGGCAGCGCCCCTGGCTCGCTGGGTTGTTGTTGTTGTTGTTGTTGTTTTTTCTCCCCCTTTTTTTCCAGGCCTTCTGAAAAGGTTCCGTCTGGGGTCCCTCTCAAAGCCAGACACTTCCAGGTTGGATCAAGCGGGGAGCCGGCGAGGGCCGAGAAAAAGAGCCCCCCACCCTCCCCGCCTGACTTCAAGACCTTTAGCCTCTTATGAAGGGGGGGGAAGTACGTGTTACAGACTCGCACACAGTACAGTAATATACAGCAAGACTGTAATAGGCAGCCTTTTTTTTAATAGGCCTCCAAAATTGGTGGAGTGGGGGAGAATAGGAAGTAGGGAAAGCAAAGATCCCAATTTTATAAAAGCCGCCTGATTTGAGGTTCATTTCACTACAGAATTCCCCTCCCCCTCCCCGAAATTGACAAATCCGAGCTAGGCGCCTTTGGGTACTAGACGACCCCCCACACACACCCTTTTTTTTTTCTGCCTGGCCAAATCTCTGCTTGCAGGTAAGGGGTGGGGAGAGAAAGAAGACTTCGGAAAGGTGACGAGCACTTGCCTAAATCCTTAATCAATCAATCTTTTTTTTCTTTTCTTTTTAGAATGAGGGAAGTTTTGTGGGGGGATTTCAATGCCTCCACGGAAGGGGGAAAAAATTAGGGAACCACGGCTGGGAAAAACAAAAAACAAAAAAAACAGCTTGAAACGCGAATCGCCAGAGCCGCTCTCGGCCGGTTAAGCTCCGTCCTGGTGAAAAGAGAGTTATTTGAGAGTTTATTTATGTCGGCGGGCGCTGTGCAATCCACGCGCAGTGGGGTCACAGAAACCTGTTCGCCTTGGAGCGCCCAGCAGTGGCTGCTGGAGAGGAAGAGGCGAAAATGGTGAGAGTTTTTTGTGGGGTTGTTTTTAGTTTTGGCCTGTGGAAACTGTCGGGACAAACAGGCGAAAGTAGGGAGGAGGGGGAGGGGGAGGAGGAAGATGAAAGGAGGAAGAAGGAAAATGAAAGGGGAAGGAGGAAAAATGAAAGGGGAAGAAGGAGGGAGGGAGGGAGAAAGGTGAAAAGGGAAGGAGGGAGGGAGGGATGGAGGAAGAGGGGGGGTAAAAGAAAGAATTAAACGAGGGAAGGAAGGAAGAATGCATGATAACTTTTGCCCATTCCTTAAGTGAATGGCGAAAGGGAGTCTAATGTTTTAAACTTGGACGTTCCCGCAGAAACGAACCAACGTTCATTCTTTTCCCCCCGGATTAGATTCAGGTCTGCAAAGCTGCTGCTTCCCTTGTTCGCAGCGGGAGAACCGTGTCACAGGCAAGCGGGAAAGGCGAAGGGAGCCGACTCGGCCTGGGGAGGAGGACGGGGCCAAAGGCTGGCCATTATCTTGACCTTGAACAAGAACCGTAGAAACGGCGACCACTAAGGCGCGGGAAGCGGTCAACAACCAACCAGCGCCACAAAAAGAGACCCACGCTTGGAAGGAGGAAACTTCGCCTCTTTCCTATCTTAAGGGAAGGGGAAACCGGGGGGGATGCAATTCAATAAATTAATTAAATTCAACCTCGGCAGAACGATCGACTCCGCTTCCAGCCAGCCAAGTGGGGGAGCGGGGAATTAAAAACGAAGCGTTCTGCAAAAGAACGGCTCCGTCCTTGGGAAAGGCAGCCGAAGGGAGAAGCTTGTTGCAGGCCATAGAAGTCGTGGGTCGGGAGGGGTTGTGGGGGCAGGAACCGCCGCTGGGGCGAAACCTCTAATTTTCCCCGTGGCCAAAACCGCCCTGAGTGGGAAAGGATCCCACTAAAATCAAACCAAGCGCCCGCCGCATTCAAAAGGGCCGAAGCGCCGCCGCCGCCGCTTCCCTGCCCTTCGATTTCCGAGCAACTTAAAACCCGTTTTTTTTTTTCCCCCTCCTGCTTCGAAATCTTCGCGTTCAGATTTATTTCCTCCCGGACAGCCATAACCCGGCGTCCCATAAAAACTCAAAAAGGGGAAGAAAAAAAAAAAGCCCAACAACCGCGGGAGCATTTTTAAAATAAATAAGAAAATAAAAAATCACATTTCAGCAGGCAACTCTCGCACCCCGCCATCCCCAGACCGCTCAGCCTGCGAGCTCGGGCGCCAGAAACTTTCGAGCCAAGAAGCGAATGGCAGTTTCTTCGGGAACGGAGCGAAGCCCTCGGTTCTTTGCCCAGAAAGGCTTCCTTGCCGGGGGTGGGGGGGTTGTGAGGAAGACGTAGGGGAGGGAATAAACCGTCGCTGACAGTTGGAAGACTCCGAAATCTTAGCTTGCCCAACTTACTTTCTTTTTTAAAAAAAATAATAATTACCGGTTTGCATTTCATAAGCCGCCGATTCCTCTCCCCCAGCTGCGGATACCGATGTGTGTGTGTGTGTATTTAAATATATATATATCGGTATACAAACACTCCCTGCTATGAGAGATTTTCCTTCCTCTTTCCCCATTTCAATCCCCCCCCCGCTCCAAAAAAATGAATGAACTTGGGACGAAGAACATCCAAAGTTGCCAAGAGGTCCAGAAGAATCCGCGGCGAATTAAAAAGAAGGAAGAGAAAGAAAAAATCCCTGTTCATTTGCTCGGCGCCCCCTCACCACCCCCCCGCCGCCGCAAGTATGAACCCCGAGTGAATGAGAGCCCCCTCCCGCCCTCTTTGCATATTTCCAGTCTGCGACCCCCGCCCGCCTTGAGAGGCCTGTAAAAGCTTTTTCTCCCCCCGGAAAAAAAATAAAAATAAAAACACACTCAATCCCCCCCGCTTCTCTCCGCCAACTTCCAGCAGCAACCAGCTCGCGCTTGCTGCCAGCCGCGAATCTCTAGCGCCCACTATTCAAAGAGCCGGGAATTAAATGTAAAAAAAAAACTTTTGCATTAAACACACACGCACACACACACACACACACAAGAACTTGGAAAGAACTCGGAGAAAGGGAGAGAAGGAGGAGGAGTTGCGAAGGTTCAACTTTTGCTTAACTTTCCCCCCTTCTCTCTCTTCGCCTCACCCCCCCCCCACCCGCCTCACCCCGCCCCGCCTCGCTTGGGCCATTCCTGGGGGAGCCCGGCGCGGCGCAAAAGGGGGCGACCCCGCCGAATCCCGGGGACGCCGAGCGGCCGAAGCGAAACGAAAGTTCCGTGGGAGCCCCAGCTCGCTCCAGATGCGCGGCCCGGGAAAGCGACCTCGAAGCGGCGCAGCTCGCTCGCAGTTTCTGCCCGCCTCTGGCTGTTTCCCGCAGCGGCGGGGGAGAGAAACCACGCAGCCCACCCACCCACGCTCCCCGGAAAGCCCTCCTCCTCCTCTTCTTCTTCCTCCTCCTCCTCTTCTGCCCGTCTCTCTCTTTCTTCTTCTTCCCCCCCCCCCACCTCCGCTCGCCCCCGCGGGGGAAAGGAGACCTACTTTTGGCAGTTTCCTGGCCCGCGCCTTGGATCGCATCTTGCCGGCGCGCTGGATCCTTCCTTGAACCCGCAGCTGCTCTGCGGCGCGATCATCCTCTCCCCAACATTGTCAGTTCGGACACCTTCGCACATGCGCAGAGGAGCATTCAATCTGACACCCGCTCCGGGGCCAAAAAGGGAAGGGGGAAGGAAGAAGAAGAAGAAGGAAGAAAGGGGGAGAAAAAAAAAAGAGAGAGAGAGAGAGAGAGAGAGAAAACAAGGGGGAGGAAAAAAAAAACACCAAGCCAGCACCAACCGCACTAATTCTTCCCGGGTTGGTTCATCAAAGCTGGAAAAGAGAGAGAGAAAGAGAGGGAGGGAGGGAGAGAGGGAGGGAGGGGTGGATTCCCTCTCCCCTCGCCCGTCCTCCTATCCTCTTCCTCCTGATCGCTGATCCCCCACCCCACCCCCGTTTTCTTCCCCCGGATCTGCCCCTTTAAGAAAAACCTCCCCCCGCCAACCTTCTCTCGCTCCTCTCTAACCCTTTCTAGCCCTCTCGCCCCGGGGACGGACAGACTTTGCAAGGAGCGGCGGGAACGTCTAGGCAGAGGTGACTTTAAAATGAAATATAATTTATGATAGATATAGATATATAGATATGTATACATGGCATACTCATTCAGCTAAACGGTTGCAAACTATGGAGCGGGGGGGGGAACGGAGGCTCGGAATTGGATAATGGCACGGCGCACTTGGCAAATTATAACACCATTATTAGAGACCCTCGCGATTTGCTCGCCTCTTCCCTAGGCTGGACCTGATCCCCTGCGCGCCTACTCGCGAGTAAAGCTCTCTCTCTCCCCCCAAGTTGGCATGACTGGCCCCGACGCCCTTGGCAAGGCGGGACCGCCGACCCGGATCTGCCCATGAAAAGTAAGCGCTTCGGATTGTTGTAGATGATGTTTATTATAGTTTTATCGTTTCTGTTTGTTGCTCTTGCCTTCAGGAAGGGGTGGGGGGCTTGCCTCGGCGGGCGCGTGGGGGCCCCAAATGGGGCTTCCCCTCCCCCCCCGGGGGAGGGGCGCAAAGGCGTTTTTAGGATCGGGGGCGAGGATAGAGTAAAACCGCGCCGGCGCCACCTTTGGGTGCCGCCTTTGAAGAGGGGTGGGTGGGCTTGTGGGGTGTCCCCCCCGCATCTCAGCTGACCCCCCCCCCAATGCTGGAAGGCCTAAGTGTGACGGCGTCGGGGTGGGTGATTGGGTGCTTCCCCCTTCCCCCATTAATAAAATGAATGTTGGATAGGAAAAGCTTTTAATTCCTTCCTGCTCCCCCCATTTAAAAAAAAAAAAACCCTCCTCCGCGTTTGCTTGTGGGGGGCGTGGGGGGGGGTCCCGGCTCGAAGAACCGAACCGCTCTCGCTCCTTTTTCCTGAACGAACTGCGGAGAAGGGGTCGCGACAGCATCCCTCCTTAGAGACGGAGGAAAGGTAGCGTTTTGCGCAAACGAGCCTTTGCCGGCAGCCGAACTGTAAAACGCTGTAAAACGCGTCTTTCGTCTTTCGGGGGAGAGATCCAAGAGGAAGGGGGAGATCCCCCTCACTCTTCCGTATTTCAGGAGCTTACCTGTGCGCGGCTTATTGGATTTATTTTCACGGTCGCCCCAACTTTCCTTCGTTTTGCCTGCCCTTTTGGCATTAATTACTATTACTATTACTATTACTATTACTATTACTATTATTATTATTAAATTATTTATTTATTTCATTCATTCCTCTTTTGTTAGCAGGTTGAGGAAAATGGCTTGAGCAGAAACCTAGCTGGTAAGTATCGGCTTCAGATCGGCGCTTGGATGAAATGATCCTTCCTTCCTTTCTTCGCTTTTTCTAAAGCAATTTTAGCTACTCTTCCAGAAGAAGAAACCCCAGCCGCTTGCAAAATAAAATAAAATAAAATAAATCGAAGGAAGGGATTGAATTTGTGAGGACTTCTACGGGCGACCCCAAGATATGGAGAGGAGGCAAAATCCGGCAGGAGAAAAAGAGATGGGCGGCTATTATGAATTATTGTTACCTAATTAATGGCGTTCTTTGGGGAATTCAAGTGGCATGAAACGAGGTGGACGGGGATCGGAAGCTTTGTGCGGGGGATTAAAGAGGAGGCGTGGGACCCAAAAGAAAAACCATTCTCGGATGCTTTCAATAAACACAACCAGATATTTATTTATTTTTTTACAAAAAGCGAGCGAAGGCAGGACGGGGGGAAGGGCATTCCCACTCCAAAAATAATAGGGGCCGAAAAGCAGGTAGAAAGGAAAAGGGGGAAAGAAAAAGGGAGGTTTAATTTTAAAAAAAAGGTGAGATCTTTGCTAATAAAAAAAATAACCATAAAAATAATGAGTGTTTTTTTTCTCCCCTCAAAGGACTTTTGCTTCTGCAGTGGCTTTAGACGCGTCGTCTACCTCGTGCGTGTGTTTTAGGGGCAGACAATTATCGGTAGGCCTATTTCATCCCCAATGCATCCCCATTATGTGTGTGTGTGTGTGTGTTCCATATGTAAACACTTGAGGACTGGAGAGGTTTTGGGGGTCGACAGACGTTCCTCTTTGGGTTTCTATTATATGCACTTTTAAAGTTTGGCTTTCAACGCGCGGGCCCTCAGTCACCAACCCCTAACTACACAGACTTAATTACAATTGGAATGGAGGGGAGAGGAGGGGGTCGCTCGCTTGAAACGGCCAGCCTTTCTTTTTTAAAAAAAACCCTTCAAGGTTTTTCTTTCCGCATCCCCAAGTCTGCTTCCACGCGTTTTCCCTAAAGCTGGGCCTTAAAAAGAAGACAAGCTGTAAAAGCAAAACCAGTTCAACGCTAACCGGAGGTTTTAATCTTGCCCTTCATAAAAGAGACTGAATTCTGAATTAAACACCACCACCACCACCCCAAAAAAAAGAACAAGGTGTCGAGGGGGTAAGGAGGGAAAATCTCATCTTCCTCGCAGGGCCCACTCCCCATTCATTTCCCATAGAAGGTGCCGATTTGGATTTCCAACCTAATTTTATTTTTATTTATTCAGGGCGAGGTGGGCGGAAAAGAAAGGGATTGGAAGCAAAACGCCTCGGACACGGAAGGCGGGTTTTTTCCCGATCTGCGGAGGAACTCGGCGAATTGGGGGAAGAAAAGAAAGGTCGCTTTTCTTCGAGAACTGAATATCTCGGCCCAAGGGCGAATGAGGACGCCGCTGTGGTTTTCGCCGAGGCCGGATTCGGAGGACGCGTTGACCCGGGTCAACGACAACCTTGAAGAGATGCGTTCTCACGATTTGCTAAATCTGGTGGGGTTTAATTTCAGTTTAGATAGGCGGAGGGGTTGGGCTGTGGGGGGTCGTGCGGTAGGAACCTGACCCGTTTTCTGTTGCTTTTACGCTTCAGTGAAGTTTTTTTAAAAAATGGATTGACGGGGGTTAAAAGCTCAAGAAGTCGTGTGGACGCAGCTACTTAATTTAATTTCTCTTCTCTTATTTAATGTGCGTTTCCTTTCCCCCTCCGCTCTGTTTTCTAGAAACAAAATCCGACGAAGGCGAATCGTGTTTTTTAACCTGAGCCCCTCTGATCGTTGGAGCTTCCTTCGGAGTTAACCTGGGAAAGGGGGCCTAAAGGCGACTGCGATTTACTTGCGAGTAAAAACAGTTGGGCATCTTCACTTAAGGTAGAAAGAATTCTTGTAAGAACTTGGGGGCTTGTTCGTTTGTGCTCGGCGATGGTCGGATTCCGACGACACGCTTGCTCGGGGCTAAAAGTGAGGCTGGGCCATTTGTGGGGGAAACCCCTTGTCCCCGTTTCCAGGCCTCGTGTGAACCGGGCGGATGGAGAGAAGCCAGGCGTCCGGGTCTTATGAATCCCAGGCCGGGTGGAAAGGTGGCTTCGTGTGAATTCACCAACCCCGAAGAATGGCCTTTCCCCAACTAGCTTTGCCGCCTTTGTGGCCCGAAGTCCCGCGTTCGAAGGCGGACCAAGATCCAAACGAAGGCTGAGAATGTGGGAGGCATGAAGAGGGTTGAAGGATTGCGAGAGGGAGGAGGAGGGAGGAGGAGGGAGGGAGGGGAGAGAGAGAGAGAGAGAGAGAGAGAGAGAGAGAGAGAGAGAGAGAGAGAGCTTTGAGAGAAGCAAAGCTAAAACGACAGACAACCCCATCCATTCACACGACCCGGTTTTTCTTCCCTGATTATCGGCCCACTTTCTGGGTCCCCCAGCCCCCAAGCCAGAGAGGCCTCAACTCAACCTTCTCGCTCTCCAGCAAGGCTAAAACGGCTATTGGCCTCGCTTGGGGTTCAGGGTGTCGTGAGAACGCAAAGGTGAAGCGGTTCTGTAAGTTTAGGGTGGCCCATTTGAAAGGAAAGGGGGCGGGGGGAGAGAGAAATATCTGGTTTTTTAAGTGCCCTAATCTAATCTCTCTCCTTCTCCTTCCAAAGTTACATATATGATTACTATTGATATATTTTAATTGTTTCTGAAACCAAACAATTATTGCTAATAGCAGTAGCATTACTGTTAATAAGAGCTCAGAATTATTCAAAGCTTTTGTTTGCCTCTTATGCACTGCATTCTCAGGACAAGCTGAACCTGTTGCCGTGATTAACCCCTTGTGGGAATGCCCCCCTGACACGCAAGTCTGATTTCTAGCCAAGGTGGCACCCAGCTTTAGGAAGGTGGGAATTGTCTGGAGGGGCCGCAGTTAAAACAGGCCTTTCCCAAGTGGGGCCTGGATGGCAGAGGGGAATAGGGCCAATTCGGTGGGCAGGCTGTGCAGCCAGACACACAATTACAGGTAAGTGGTCCTTGCGGTGGCTGGCCTACCTCACAGGGTTGCCATAATAAGAGAGGGAAAGCAAACGGGACTGAGGAATCTATGGCCAGCTTGTTAACCTGCTATTCACAAACCCAGTGTTGGGTTGGAGGTTACAACCAGGGCTGAGTGTCTATGGAGATTCTCCGCCATCCAGGTCATCGTTGTCCCAAAGATGCTTCCCCCACCCCCCAAGAGGCAACTGGAGTTTCTGGTTTTTCCTTGAAGACGTTTCACTTCTCGTCCAAGAAGCTTCTTCAGTTCTCACTTCAGTTCTTCTTCAGAGCTGATGAAGCTTCTTGGAGGAGAAGCGAAATGTCTTCAAGGAAGAACCAGAAAGTCTTGTAGGGGGAAAAGCATCTTTGGGACAACAAGAACTGAGTACCACCTACCTTTGATGTGTTGGACCTCTGGGTTTTGGGGCTTTAGTGGCTCTCTCCCCCCACACACGCCACCTTCTTCTGTCCTTAAATTTCTTTTCCTCTCTCTCTCAACTCCATCCTTGACCAGGCAAAACTTAATCCCTGGAGTTCAGAGGCCCACTACAGATGTGTGAGGGACAAGCAACACCTGGCTGCGTTCACACGATATGCCAGCCCGGCTCACGCTAGCTGATTGGTTTTTAGGCCTGGGTTCGAATGCAAATCCTGGAAACCCGGGTGAGTAAATCTTGGCTGAAGAAAGCCAGACCTGGGTGGCCCTCAAGTGGGTGGCAAAAAAAAAGGTATTGGATCATTTGAGGTTCAGGGTTTGGAGAGAAATTCTGCGAAGAAGGCCATCCCACTAAGTCGTGAAAGGGGTGTGCTTTGTTAACCGGGGTGTAGAGTTGCACATGTGAACCCACCAGTGGCATAAGGGTGAGACACACACACACACAGAGAGAGAGATAGACAGAGAAATGGAGAGACAAAGAGAGGGAGGGAGATGGGGAGAGAGGAAGACAGAGAGAGACAGAGAAAGAAAGAATAAGACACAGTGGGAGAGGGAGAGAGAAACCAGAGGGGTGGGGAGTGAGAGAGGGAGGGAGAAAGAATGAGACACATAGAGAGAGGGCAGGAGAGAGATATGGGCCAAACAATCCAGGGACTTTAAAAATATATTTAAAAATGGAGCAAAATGTTCCACTAACAGCCACCATCCTCTGCTCCCACTATTTTAACTATGGTTTAATCAATAAACCACCATTGTCTGCATTCCATCTCACTCTAAGTCACAAAGCTGGCTTTCAAAAGCCATAGTTGAACTGATTCACACATTCCATGAAGCCCAAACTGCCACAAACTTGGGCATAACATGCTGTGTGAACTTGACACACACCCCGTATAAAACCCTTGTAGGTCAAAATCAGACAACTCACCCACATAAAGGAGAACTCATCCCTCCGCCCAGTCTTTTCACTAAAGGAGACCCTTCATAATATACATCAGGCCTTTTCTATTGGGTAAATGGAAAGACCAAATTGCCAATTTCTGCTATTCCCTTTTCTTCCTTCTTTGCAAAGGAATTGTTATTTGAATTAGTATCTGGCAAGGGAAATCAGAAAGTGCATTGTTAACGGGAGAATATAACTCTCTGTTGTTGTTTTTTTTTTAAAAAAACATGTTCCTTTAGTGTGAATGAAAAAATCTCCCAATTTATCACTAAAAGACGGCAAATTTTCTGTAAATTTCTACTACCCTGGGTGCCAAAAAGAAACACCAACAGGAAGAGAGAAAGCTCTTATAACAGAAGGGTTTTTTTTATTATTATTATTTCATAGAAATGGTGGTGGTTTTGTGTTGTGTGTGTGTGTGTGTGTGTGTGTGGAGAGAGAGAGAGAGAGAGAGAGAGAGAGAGAGAGAGAGACAGAGACAGAGAGAGACAGAGAGAGAGAGATATTATTATTTTCTAGATTAGATGAAGCTTTTGTTATTGCTCCCCCAGGGCAAAATTCTCAGGTTTTCAAAAGTGACCCATGTTACTGTCAAATTCACTCCAGCAGAACCAAGCCTAAAAGGTTTTAACCCAGAAATAAGCCTAACTCAGTGATTTTTTAAGAAGGACTTATATTTGCTCGCAACACAATATTTCTATTTATCTATCCACCCATCCATCTATCCATCTAATATCCTCTCAGATTATATATATATATATATATATATATATATATATATATATATATATATATATATATCCCCCCTCTCTCTCCCGCTCTCTCCCCCTCCATTGTGGAAAATTTATATAGCCTCCCACTCACTTACAGCGACTCCAGGCGGCTTACACAAAATAAAAAACACAATGTAGAAGAAATAAAAAGCAATATAAAATAATAATAAGCCCCACCCCTCAACACACATTCAGAACCAGCCACTTCATGGGCTCCATCCCACTCTGGGGGGCCTCCAGACCTTGCTGGCATAACCTCCAAAACGGTAATATTGTTTGGGTACTGATGGGTATGTATCCTAGGATTCTCAGAGTCTCCTATCCTACACGGGTGTTTAAAGGCATCATTATGGATCGCAGCTTTGCCTTGGCCTCTCTATACTGTGTCTAGCTGGCACACTTCAGCACAATGTGTCTTAACACACACCCCCTCCACACACACACACACACAAGGGCAGCTTTGTGAGGTTGTTAAGATTTATTGGAGCCCAGCCTTGCTGTTTAAACTCCTGTTTGTTTTTTGAAAGAAAGAAAAGCACAACATTAAAAAGAGACACGATGCAGCAAATACTCCGGGTCTGTTTTAGGGTCTGTTTTAGATTAGGCGCAGGAGCAATGCAGTTAAGACTGGGCAACTGAACGTGTGTTTGTGTGTGTGTGTGTGTGTGCAGGCACACGCAGAAGGATAACAAAAAAAAAAAAAAAAGAGGGGCAACGCGATATTTCTCTCTCTCCTTCTCTTTCCTTCTCTTCTCTTTCCTTCTCTCTTCATAGTCTTTACTATGAAGAAAATAGACCCAGATTACAACTCCCATAAGCCCCAATCGACATGGCCAAAGGTGAGGCATGATGCCTTCCAAAATAGCCTGGATAATATCCAAGGTGCTTGTATCGTTAAATTAAAACAAGTCATTTTTCTCGGTATTGGTGGAGATGAAACAAGCTCCTTAATTTTTAATATTTTAACCATGGTTCATTGGAGACGCCACAAGAGTCACTGCCTTGCAGAAAGCCACAAATCCTGGTTTCCAAACCACAGTGGCGGAGTTCAGGGCGGGGGGGCAAGTTGGCAGACTTAACTCTGGTTTGATTCAATTAACGGCCTGGCTTTCTCTGCCCTGCTAAGCGTCAAAAATTAACCAAGGTTCAAATCCCAGGAGCCCAGTTTAAACAAAGCGGGCGCAGGGATATACAGTTGCTAGATTTGTAATTACTGTACACCCTGATTAAATTAACCATGGCTTGTGGAATTCAGCCAATTCTCTGAAGAGGTAGGAAACCATTAACTGATCGACTAACTAGCTTGATTTCGTCCTTTTTCTTAATGAACTTGGTGAGGGGAGTTGATCAGATTCACAAAAGCCACAACACACACGTGGAATTGGGGGGGTGGATGGGGGGCGGTGTCGCGCTCACCAACCTTGCCACCTCTCTTAGAATTTGCACCTGAGCCTGCCGCTACACAAACCAGGGGAATATTGCCTGTGTGTGAACAGAAAATTGGGGGGTTTGGCTCTGAATGCTTGAACAGGAATTGATTAGCTAAATAGGAGGTTGGAGTTCTGATTTTCCCGGAGGAGGGGGTGTCTTCTCCAGCTTGAGCCCCCACCCCACCCCTCAAAAAAAAACTGGTGTAAAAAGTAGTCTTTTCCAGGGAAATTGTATCACGGTTGTGTTTTTTTTTAAATCCAACCATCCATTGTTCCTTCCTCCTTTACTGTTACTTTCCACCTTGGATGTTTTTATGCCAGCTACTGAGGACTAGAAGCACGGCTCTTTTTATTTACAGAATCGCAGGAAATGCGGAGGGAGGGAGAGGGTATTAGGTGTCTGTGTGAAGGGGGCCCGGTTAACATAAACCCTCCAAATGTACAGGATGAATCCGGACTGAAAACCTGGGGAAAATCATAACTGACCTCTGGCAGAAACAGAAAGCTCCAAGCTACAGGGCGTTGATCTGCCCTTTCTGATCGATATTCTTTCTGTGCTAAGGAGGGGGGGGGAAGTAATTAATACCAATTTGCCCCGCGGGTTAAGAAGCGTTTACGGGACTTTTCATGCCCCCAACACTCTCTCTCCCCCTCTCTCTCCCTCCCTCCCCTCTCTCTCTGAGTCCAGATCAAAACAAAATCCGCCATGGATCTAAGCCCAACAGTGAAACTCTGGAGTAATTTTAAGGATGTTGGGGGGGTTTCCGGAGGGAGGGGTAAAAAAAAATAAACCTACTAAATTTGGAGCCCCCTCTCCGTCTGCTAATAGAGCAGGCGGGTCCTCCTGCCAGGTGCTGCCCTGAAAATCCCAGGCACCTTGATTGGGGGTCTTCCTCCCGCACTGAGGGTTCATGAACCCCCCTACACACGAACCCCTTTTATTTTATTCGTTTGCAGCTGTAAAAAAGTTGTTTTAGCACCCTCCCCCTCCAAGGTGCAAGACGACCGGGTTTAACGCGGAGGGGGGGAGCGCACGTCCTCAGGCCAGGCGGAGCCCCCCAATGAAGAAGCGGGGGTCGTTGCGTTTCGTTGGCGTCGTGAGGATGGGGAGCCCCTCCCCCAAACACAGAAGCTCGTTTCCTTTGCTGGTTTTCTTGGAGGGGCTCAAGCAGGGTGGGGATCGGGGGCTGAGGGGTGGGGGGGATCGTAAACCAGCCATGGTCCCTGCCTTCCATCACTTGTAACAGGAAAGCTTCCGGATTACTGCGACCCTTTTCTGATTATGGATTATGGTTGGTTAGTGCGCCTGTTTGATGAACGGAAAAAAAGAACCGGGAGGCCGTCCTCCCCTCCCTCTGAAAATCCCCTCCCCTGGGAAATTACAATTTTGTAAACCGGGAGGGGCCCGGAGGGGTGAGAGAAAGAGGGAGAGAGAAAAGGGCAGGGGAGCAGAGAGACAGAAAAAGGACGGAGGGATGGATGGTTGGAATGGTTGAAGATAGAATGTCGTAGGGAAGGAAGGAAGGAAATGAATTGGAAATGAGGAAGAACAGATAGAGGAAGGAAGGAAGGAAGGAAGGAAGGAAGGAAGGAAGGAAGGAAGGAAGGAAGGAAGGAAGGAAGGAAGGGGAAAAAAAACAGAGGCAGATCAATAGATATTAAAATAGTCCAGCCACCGGTTGAGGAAAAGGAAAACTGGGGTTCGTTGTTTTTCTAAGGTGGTGGGGACAAAAGAAAAGCCGCTTTAGCAAAGGACTTTTTTCTCGCTGGGTTTCGGCTTAGTTTCCCTCCAGGAAACAAAGAAAAGAAAAGAAAAGAAAGAAAAAAGAAAAGAAAAGAAAAGTATTCCAATCCCGGCTTTCCTTTTGCCTGCGCGCGCCTCCACGAAAGGGCTGGTGCCCGATTTAGAAAAATAAAAATAAGAATAATAATGCGGGGAATGAGAGATGTTAGACTTCAGTCGGAACGGGAAGCTCCGGCCTGTAGTTGTTTCAATCACCTGAAGGAAAACGAGGAGAAGGTGGCGCGCATCTTAAACGGCGGGCTGGGGCCCTTTCGAGGAAAAACTCGACCCTTTGGGGTAGAATAAAGCTTTAGGAGCTGGGGAGAAAATAACATTTTTTTTTCTTAATCTTTTTTTTTAAAGGGCTGCCTCGATCCAGCCGGCAAATTGCGAGCCGGCGTTTAAAAGAGAAAGTCGAGAGCCGTAACGTCCCCCATTCAGCAGCGTAATTCTTAATTATTATTCTTAACAATAATAATAGTAATAGCACTTATATACCGCTTCATAGTGGTTTATGCCGGGTATTAATTAATAGCAACTTTGGAGACTCCGCGTTTTCCCGCAGGCAGGGACCAAACGGGAGGATTTTGGGGGAGGGTGTGGGGCACGGTATAAACCTGACCACGAGGTGGGAAAGGTTCGTTTTCGAAGGGAATCCAGACAACCCGGTCCCACGCCAATAAAGCACTCGCTAAACCTCTCTCCCCCTGCTGCTTAAACGGCGAATCCCCCTCCCGCCCGGATAACGGGGGATTTAAAAAAGCGAGGGAAATTGGGGTGGCGTTACATTTGGGCTGGAAAAGCGCGGTTTGGGAGCGCGGACGCCAACCAGAATTGGCACCCAGATTGGCTCGGAAAGGAGGCGAAGCGGCCGAAAGCGGGGAATGGGGCGAGGGATGGGAGGGAAACGGGCACCGGGGTGTCACTCCGTTTCCACCCGGCCGTTGCAGTTTAAAGGCCGAAACTGGGAAAATGTAAAAGGCGGTCACTTTTATTAAACGCCCGTCCCTTGTGCTGAAACCGGTTGCCCCCCCCACCCCACCCCACGGCCCGGCTACAAAATTTCACCCACCACCCCTCCCTTACCCCCTTCAACCCTTTCTGTGCCTTTCTTTCCAAGCGCGCAGATTAGGCTGTGTAATTGCGCTTTTCCTTAATTACTATTTTTGGCTCATCCGCGCTCGTTTCACCCAAACTGCCGCCAGCAATATTATGACAAGCCTTTCAGCCGGCGGCAGAAACGACTATAACTTAATCTAGGCCTTTTTTCGCTTGCCTTGGGTATTTATTATTATTATTATTATTATTATTATTATTATTATTATTATTATTATTATTATTATTATTATTATTATTATTATTATTATTATTATTATTATTATTATTATTATTATTATTATTATTATTATTATTATTATTATTATTTATTTGTTACTATGTTATTACTATTTATTATTATTATTATTATTTTTATTATTATTATTATTATTGTTATTATTATTATTATTATTATTATTATTATTATTATTATTATTATTATTATTAATTATTATTATTTTGCCCTTCTCTTCTGACGGCGAAGCAAACGACCGCTGTATCCCAGAGCCCTCGTTGGGGTGGAAAGGGGAAGAAACGGGAAGGCGCGATTCCAGAAAAGGGATTTTTAATTCGAATGTCTAGGAAAGCGAAGCGTCTCGCCCGCCTTCCGCTTCGTGTTGAGATGGGTTTTAACTAATGTTGGACGGGAATCTAATTCAAACGCCAACAGCGAAGCGCTCTGGGTGCGCTTTGCTTAAGAAGGGAGCGTGTCTGGTAAAACGAAGGGCCGGAATAGCTGCCTCGTTTGTAATTAAATCTAGTACATATTGTAGTAACCCTCAGCTATTCAGCTTGGGGGAAAGAGGAACAGGGAATTTAAACAAGTGGGTTTTTAAAAGCGGTGGAGAAGAGGCGTGAAAAGCGGGGGGGAGGGGTTTGAAAACGCGCGTGTACGCACACAACACACACACACACACAAATACTCGGGATTTCGGGGGAGGGCGAGGAGAGGGGATTACCCCCGCCTGAGAAGGTCGACATTGGAAGAAGCGATCGATGGATCCGAAAGGCAGAGTGAAGTCGGGCGGCAAAAAAAGCGTTTAATCAAAGAAGGAAGGGGAAAGAGAAAGAAAGGATAGAGAAAGAAAAAGAGGAGTAAAAGAACAGAGGGAAGAAGAAAAGATACGCAGAGGAAAAACACCCGCACCCAAAATACCTATTATTTATTTATTTATTTATTTATTTATTTATTTATTTGATTTGCCAATTGTTTACAAGATAATAAGTATAAATGTATACATAGTTGTGAATACATGAAATGGGTACATATAAGAAAAATAAAAGAATAAGAGAAACAATAGGACAGGGACGGTAGGCACATTGGTGCGCTTATGCACGCCCCTACAGGCCTCTTAGGAAAGGGGTGAGGTCAATGGTAGACAGTCTAAGGTTAAAGTTTTTGGGGTTAGGGGAAGAGACTACAGAGTTGGGTAGAGTATTCCAGACATTGACCACTCTATTGCTGAAGTCGTATTTCCTGCAATCAAGTTTGGTGCGGTTTACTTTGAGTTTGTATCTATTGTGTGCTCTTGTGTTGTTATGGTTGAAGCTGAAGTATTCATTGACAGGTAGGACATTGCAATGTATGATTTTATATACCATGCTTAAATCAGACCAAAGACGGCATAATTCAAGGTTTTCTAGTTCTAGAATTTCAAGTCTGGTGGCATAAGGTATTCTACAACGAGTAGAGGAGTGGAGAACTCTTCTTGTGAAATATTTCTGAAGGTACTATTAACTACCTTCTCCCCAAGAGATAAGTTATTAAAGTAAGGTGAGGCCTTTTTTTTAAAAAAAAATCGGATTAACACCTGCCGACGACAGAGGGATTCCGTTCCGGGGCAGTCCGGCCAATTCAGGGCGGCCCTTCCTCCCAAGCCGCCCCCTCCCCCCCACACACCCCACCCCGCCGTCATTGCCACCTTCTCCCGCCCTCTTCCGTTCTTTTCACCCCTGGATAATTATTAGCCATTAATTGGCTGGGGACCTTTTTCACCCGGGGATGGGGGAAGGAAAAAAAAAATAGGTAGTCCAACATTTCCTCTTCCGGAAAGAGATTAAGAGAAGCCTGGGGCAGGGGGAGGGGGCACGAGGGGTGGGGGGAGAAAGAAAGGGAAAGCAGGGGTGCTAAAGAATAGCCACTTTCAGTAAAAGCAAATATTTTTTTTTCTCTGTTTCCAAGGAAAGTGCTATTTAACGCTAGTTTTGAGTTCTCCCTATGTGCCGGGCTGCTTTCATGCCAATAGGATGCTGGCAGGGGAAAGAAAGAAGGGAGGGAGGGAGGGAGGGAGAAGGAAGGAAGGAAAAGGGAGAAAGGAAAGAAGGAGGGGAGAAAGGAAGGAAAAAGACAGAAGGGAAGGAAGGAGAAGGGAGGAAGTGAAAGGGAGGAAGGAAGAAGGAAGGAAGGAAAGAAGGAAGGAAAAAAGGGAGAAAGGAAGGAAGGGAAGGAAAGTGAAAGGGAGGGAGGAAGGAAGGAAGGAAAAGGAAGGAAGGAAAAAAGGGAGAAAGGAAAGAGAAGGAAAGAAGGAAGGGGAAGGAAGGGGAAAAAGGAGGAAGGAAAGGAAGGACCTCACCATCAATGTTTGGTCATAAATAAGCAAATAAATGTCACAATTAAGATCAAAGGAAAATATACTGTTGTTCTAATATATCTGAAAAGGGTGAGTTAATACTATAGTGTACTGTGCAGACTATAGACCAGTAATTGAAAGATAAACACAAAGGGAAGGAAGGGAGGGAAGGAAGGAAGTAGAAAGAAGGAAAGGAACAAACCTTAGCCTTTGGGGAGCGGGCTGGACACCCCTCCTTCTCTCCACCTTTTGCATTGTGAAACTACCCTACTCAAAAGGGAGGGAGAAGACAAAAAGAAGGCCGCTGTTAAAAAAAAGCCAGCAGAAAACACTGGAAGGGTTTTAAAATGCAAATGGTTGTTTCCTTTATGATTCCATTGCCTGCAGGATTCCATGGAAGTGTGGCACCTGCTAAACGGTTTGTTGGCTATCAATTTTGGGTGCCTGTCCTTTTGTTATTACAGCTTTGACTGTGTTTTAATGCTGTTGTTTTAATTATGCTGGTGGTTTGGCTTGGTGTTTTCTAATTGTATCTGCCACAGAGTAATAAGCATGACATGGGCAGCTGTAATAAATGGAATAAACATTTCGTTTGCTTCTATTTTCTATTTTCTGACTCAGAGAGAGAGTGGGGGGGAGAGAGAAAGTTTTATTTTGCCATCTTTTAACCCCCAGATTTCATCCATCAGTTCAAGAAATCTCTCCCATCCTCTATCCCATATTCCTGTTTTTCAGAAAGAGAGAAGAGGAAAAAAAAGAAACCAACAATCCAGAACTATGCAATGTAAATTGGTTGACAGCACTACAGTGTAAGCTGGGTTTTTTTAATGGGTGGATGGGGGACCTGTAGAATGGAATTTTTTCCTCAAAAACTGGAAACTTTTTACAAAAATAAAGGCTTTTTTTAAAAAAAAAAAGTTGTGTCATATGAAGTTTGTAGTGTTTGGGGTTTCTTGCAACTCTGATTGGCTTGGAAATATGGTTCCCATACGACACCTGATGGGACTAAGCCCCATTTAGGGATTCTCTGACCTGTGGTTGCGTTTGCGTCAAACTTTGCGCCGAGGTTACCAAACTTGGCTCGCTGTCAACCCTGAGTCAAGTGCTCTGATTGGCTGCAGGGCTCGCATGACGGAACTGAGGCTCGGAAAAAGACAACTATTGTGTTTGCCCTAAGCTGCGAGAGGAATAAGCACGGCTGCAGGTCACACAACACACAACGGCAGAGCCGGCATCCTGACCACAAAGCTACAATCGCAAGGTCCTCTTTTTAAGCCTAGTGCACTGAACATCCCTCAATAGGAATTGACTGAAACCTCAGTCAAGAGGAATCATCCTCTACTTCTACCAGACTCCAACCTGGACACATGAGTTACAACGCTGGGTTTGTAGGCATTATACTTATATATATTTTTCACTCTCTGCGAGCCAGAGGCCTCCGTGACCTTCCCTTTCTCTTTCATTTGCTCTCAGGTGAATACACTTGGCTCACTTGAAAAGACAATAGAAACCTGAAAGGCGAGTTATTGTCACCTCCCATATCGACAACTGAAGGACACCACGCTTCATGAGAACATATTTGCTTTGTAGGGTCATTTTAGTGTCTTCCCCTTCTGTTTTCCAGCCCTTCTCCTCCCTCCTCCTCCTCCTCTCCTCTCCCTCCTCCTCCTCCTCCTCCTCCTCCTCCTCCTCCTCCTCCCTCCTCCTCCTCCTCCTCCTCCTCTCCCCTTCTCTGCTTCCTCCCTCCTTATCTTCCTTCTTTATTCTTTAAGCCAGATCTGGTAAAAACATCCCTTCCTTTCCCCCAATGGATATTTAGGATTCCAGAAAGAACAACTGCAACCAGACTGCCTTCCATAGAAGACCTGTATATTGTGTGGGTCAGGAGGGCTGGGAAGATATCCACAGACCCCTCACATCCTGGACATAAACTGTTTCAGTTCGTATCCCAGGGCACTGCTGTAGGGCATTGCATGCCAAAACAACTAGACACAAGGACAATTTTTTTCCCTCCTGCCATCAATCTTTGCTGAATACCTAATTCCCACAGTACTCTCTTATGTCTATTTACCCATGTGGTGTGGCTGTAGTATTATTATTATTATCCTTTTCATCTTCTCTACTACCACCTCTTATTGATACCCTTATTATGCTTAGGATTACTCTGTTTTTTTGCACGTACACTGAGAGCTTCTGCATTTGACACAAATTCCTTGTGTGTCTGATCATATTTGGCCAAATAAAGCTATTCTATTCTCTATTCTCTTCTTTCCTACTTTTTCCTATTCTATTCTATTTTCTGTTCAATTTTCTACTTTCTATTCTATTCTCTATCCTATTCTCTATCCTATTCTCTATCCACTATTTCATTCTCTATTCTATTCTATTTTCTATTCTATTCTATTTTCTATTCTTCTATTCTATATTCTATTCTTCTAATCCATATTTTATTCTATTTTCTAGTCTTCTATTCTATTCACTATTTTCTATTCACTATTCTTCTATTCACTATTCTCTATGCTTTATTCTCTCTTCTCTTCTCTTCTCTTCTCTTCTCTTCTCTTCTCTTCTCTTCTCTTCTCTTCTCTTCTCTTCTCTTCTCTTCTTACTTTCCCATTCATGTTATCCTGTTCTGGTCCTGCTTGTTCTTCATTTATAGGGGTGGAAAGTCATTTACCAGCTAACTTTGTGCATCTCAGCTCAGCTGGTAGATTCCTGGGTGCCTCAAACATGCCTCACAACCAAATTCATTCCGGCATCTTGTCAAAGGAAGTGAGACAGAGAGCTCAATTTCCCCAAATCGTAAAGTTAAATAGAGTGAACAGGAAAGTTTCTTAAAAGTAATTGAGTGAGATTGCCCATGTGGCTGCTTTTAAATGCCTTAAAACGTAAGAGGCTCCTATTTGCAGTTGGAAACAGATCTTTATACCATTGTGGAGTAATGTTGCAGTAATGGAATCAAATGGCCTGTAAAAATCCAGATTTCTTTTTAATGAAATGGTTATTAGTTGCTTTAAAAACAACCCTATCTTGGTCATAAACCCTCTTTTGGTCTTTCTTGAAGCATCCAGTAGGTGAAACAATAAAATTTATCTCTCTCTCTTTTTTATATGGAAATGGGTCGTTTTAATTTTTTTGCTGGTTTCTGCAGCTTCTTAACAATGACCAAAGTTGTTTGTTTACAGTCTTCTTCCAGGAAATCCCCAAACGTGCTGTAGACCTCAGATCCCAGGTCTCCCTTCCAAGTACTGCTGAAGACTCGCCCTGCATAGCCTTCAAACCCAACAGAGCTTAACCAGATGTTGCCATCTCAAATTGGTTTGCTACAAATCCCAATAATTATAAGAGTGAGACGGGGCCACCTCCGAAGCTGAAAAGTGCTTTCCTGGAGAAATTTTGAAATGAATCTGGCAGCATCTTAAGAGCTCTCAAGCCTCACTTGGAGAATAATATTTCCTTTTCTACCTGTCAGGAAAGAGTCTGGGATGAGAGGGTTCTTTGGGACAATCAA
This sequence comes from Notechis scutatus, assembly GCF_049901735.1. Lineage (NCBI taxonomy): Eukaryota > Metazoa > Chordata > Lepidosauria > Squamata > Elapidae > Notechis > Notechis scutatus. The sequence goes on from NC_142024.1 coordinate 2,305,375, forward strand.
AAATTAATAGGTTCATTTTTCTTGTTCAAGGGCGGATGCATCAATTGTTGAATTAATCAATCTGTTCTGGATAGGCACACACGTGTCAATCAATTCGGCTGGATTTGCAATGACTTGATTAAGCGTTAAAATTAAAAGGTTGGATTAGAGCAGGGTAGACCCCAGAAGACCGTAGAAAAACTCACAGTAGTGCGAGATCGGAAGATGAGGAGAAACCTGGACCATAGAATGACCGAGAGTCGGACACAACTGAATGGATAACATCATCATCCTCTAAACTATTTTAAGATATGAGGATTTGAACTCCCAGAATTCCCCAGATATACAGTCTTGGCTGGGGGATTCTGGGAATTGAAGCCTTAAAGTAGCTAAGATTGAGAAAGACTAGACTAGATGATCTGAAAAGTTTCTCATAGATTCTATGATTCTGCCTTCTTTATTTTGCACCCAATTCTTCCAAGGGTCAATTTCCCCTTCTGTTATTCTCTCCCTGGGTTGAACTAGCAAATACACACACACACACAATTAGACAATCAAAAGAGTTGGACAGCAAAATTCCATCATGACAACGCAGCCCAATGAAAAGCAATTTTAAACCATGCATAACGTACTAATGACAACTTACCCCATATACAATGAAATAATAAATAATTAACTTACCCTGGGCAAGGCTGAAGTAGGAATTGGCTCTTTTAAAACCTGCCACACGGCAACACCACTGGTGAAATTGCCATATTAGACACAGAATTCAGAAAGTTTTCAAATGGCAGCTTACCTTTGACTTTGAACCCATTGCTTTCTCCGTTCCCCCTACCTCGCGGGGTTGTTGTTATTGGGGAAAGAAACATTGCCAGAAAAAGACCATGTACACCAGTTTTATTCCAATCCTTTTTAGATTCACCCTTTTGTGTGTCTTTCACCCTTTCCCTGATATATTTCATTTTTTATACTTTATATTCTCGCCGTTGGTACCTTTCATGCCCTCTGCCTTATAAACATATATTTATTATATGCATATGTTTAGCAGTTTATGTGGCTATTATATACCCATTTCCTGCCCATTCTATTTTTATGTCTGTTCCTAAAAACAAAACCCCATCCTCTTAATGTTGGTTGATGACTGTAATAATAATGGATTAATTGACTGATTGGGAGCCGTCATCCCTGCAGCCAAATATTTATGAGATGGACTGCAGCTATTTCTGGTACCCGAAGCTGAACAATCAAATAGCCAGGTGTGTGAGCTGCTGTTGATAAAAATCAGGAATAAAATCAGTTTTAATTGTAAGCCGCCCCAGGCAAAAACGTAAGATGGGTGGCTGTATGAATAGATAGAATAGAAAGGATTGATAGAGAGAAAGGATAGATAGATAGATAGATAGATAGATAGATAGATAGATAGATAGATAGATGGATGGATGGATGGATGGATAGATAGATGATAGATAGATGAATAGATAGATAGATAGATAGATAGGAAGGATAAAGCTACCTGTATGTTCATGGAGAGGTCCTCATTTCCAGAATGGATCCTTTCTGTTGTGCAGCTGGGTCCACGTTGCCTCTTGCGCTCTGCAGATGTTGGTTAGTCCATCTCCTGGCCTTCTCCCTTGGGCCACTGTCCATGACATTAAACCCAGTTCCCTAGGACATAGAATCATAGGCTTGGAAGGGACCTCAGAGGTTTTCTAGTCCAACCCGCTGCTCAAGGTAGGGGATTTTATACCATCCCAATTAAATTATTGTCCAGTCTTGAAAGCCTCCAGTCCGTGGCTTAATTTCTGCAACCCCCAGAAATTCTGTCTGAATCTGGCTGCCATTTGGATTTATGGAGTCATCCAGCTGGGGGCCTTCCAATTTGGCTTGCCCAGTTGAAGCAAACCAGGTTTATTTGTGGTTGGGGTTGCAAACAAGGTCCACAAATGTGGCTGGTTGATTATTTTGACCTGTAAAACATTTTGAGGCCTTTAGTTCCCCCCCATAAGGTGTCCAGGAGGCCAAAATGGCACTATTTGAGCACATCTTAAAGGCACATTCGGAAAACCAGGTGGGTTTTCTCTCCTGGAGGCTTTGACTGCCATCTTCCAGGAAGAGCTTCTTGACTCTGGGTTTGCGGTTTCGTTTGAATGGCTGGTGAAGCTTGACACCCTCTAACCAGCTAGGACGGAAGCAGATCCTTTTCCTCTTCACAACTACACTCCAGGTGAAAGCTGGAGCCATTTTCCAGGTGGCCATGGACTTCAACTCCCACAATGCCACAGTCAGCATGGCCATGGATGAGAATTCTGGGAATTGAAGTCCTGAGGCTTGGAGGGGGGGTCTCTGTTGTGACTAGGCCCGAAAAGGCCTCAGTTCCAGAAGTGATGGCAGCTGCCCTCTTCAAGTCCCAGAGGCCTCCCTTTTTCTAATAAAATAGGGGGGAAATCTTGATGTTCTGGCTGGTTGGAAGAAAAGGGGTACCCTTAGAGGCCCAGTATTCATTAAAGGCCATTTTAGGCCTCAGATTTTAACGCCATTTGGGTAAATGGTTGTGTAAAAGGTACCTCCTCGCCCAATGGACAATATTGTAAAAAGTACCTCAGGTACTTTTACATTTACGCCATTTGCGTAGAAGTATGTAATTTGCGTAAGTCGCATCTCCTTTGTGTAAGTGGAAGTTGCTTGCTGCAAATGACAATTTATATACATTTATATGAATTTAAATGACAATTTTATAAATTTATATGCAAATGGCATGTGAAGTTGCATCCACTTAAGCTTTTTATGCAAATTGGAGATTCAAAAGCAGATTATTACCCTTTAATAAATTTATTGGGGCGGGGGGTTGATCATACTAAAGCTCAAAAAAAAAAAACCACCACCCATCTTAACCACTTACACACACATCTGGGTGTGTTCATTTTCTAAACCCAACCAAAGCTCAACTTTAGCAGGCAGCGTAAAATAAAAACGAAACAAGGAGGATCTGCAGTTAATTTAGTTTCTTTCCCCCTGTGCAAAATCAAGACAATGGCATCCTTCTGTCTGCATTAGCTGGGATTTCTGTGCAAAATTCCACAATTGGGTCCAATTTCCAAGGCGGTGTGTTTTATGTTTGTCTCCCGCATTAAGCGATTGGTGCAGGAGTCAAGCCCTTTGTGTTCCTGTAAATCCTGCTCATATGGAAGTCAGCGAGCTGTAAAATACTTACACAAACTACAGTTGTATCGCATTTGTTTATGGGTTTTCAGCAGGCTGCCAGAGAGGGGGAAAAAAACAAAATAAATAATAATAATAAATAAAACAGGACCGAGAGGAATGGCAGCTGAATCGGATTCTTAACAGCTCTCTAAATATGCACTGATTATTTGTTTGGTTGCAATATTTGTAGCCATCTGCTAGTCTAGTGCATGCAAGCCAGCGGAAGGGAACAGGGAATCAAAAATAAAGACAACACAGAAATGAAACAATATAGAAAATGTCACTTTGTCAATGTCAATTTGTCCACTTTGATCCTTTCTGCTTTGCAATGGCGGGTTCATTATGGAGTTGACATGTGTCAGCGGATTTCGCCCCCCCCAACCTGGCATTTTCCTCCAAGGGAAATCTAGAAATTTCAGAATTGGGAAACTGTTTATAGCTCCTGCGAATTTCAATTTACCCCTGGAGTAGATCCATTCAGAACTTTACTCCGAGAGAATCTAACTTACTTACTTACTTACTTCCCTTTCATTTTCCTTTCCTTCCATCTTCCTTCCTTCCTTTTCATCTTCCTTCCTTTTCCTTTTTCCTTCCTCCCTCCATCACTTTTCTTTCTTTTTTCCTTCCTTCCCATTCATTTTTCCTTCTATTATTTCCTTCCTTTCCTCCTCCCTCCCTCCCTTCCCTTTCATTTTCCTTTCCTCCCTGCATCTTCCTTTCTTCCTTCCCTTCCTTCCTTTTCATCTTCCTCCCTCTCTCATCTATCTATCTATCTATCTATCTATCTATCTATCTATCTATCTATCTATCTATCTATCTATCTATCTTAGATCATCTCCACCACCCACCCTCCAACACTGGCATACTTTTGTGTAATCTTCTACCTGTTTATGGCAAGTGGCAAAAAGCTTACGGGCCTCGAAGTAAAAATTCTCTTGGTTGCTCCTGCACTGAACATCTGACAGCTTCCCGCTCTTACTGACATCAACTCTCCCCCTCCCACAACATACATTAAAACAGGGGTCGTCCAAATACAGCCCACAAGGCTTCTTTCTTTGCCTCTCCCATAAAGAAACTTTTGTTGCCACGCTGCAAAAAATGCCACAAGGCACGGATTTCTTTGTGGAAAGGTTTACTAGCCCCTCGCCAGCATTTCCAATCAAATTTTTTTTGGAGGGTGGGATGAGGAGGGGTGGCACGGCGGCTTTCATAACTGGCCCATTTATTCTTCTCAGAAGCATTTCTTCTGCAGCACCGTGGAGCCAACCTCTCTGTATTCTTGCCGTGTGACCCACATGTTCTTAAACGAAGGCAAGCTGGTGAGCACCGACGCGCCAATCCACACGGAATGTATTCGGTTTGCTGGGGCTTCCAGCTTGGCCGGCAGGCCGTGAGGGCCTAGACTTCTTAGCTCTTTGAGAAGACGTTCGCTGAGACCTGGAAAGAGGGTGGATCCTCCCGCTACGATAAGGCTTCTCCAGAGGTCCTGGTGGATGCTTCCTTCACATTTGGAGATGCTCTCGGCGATCATTTGGTGAATACCCGGCGCCGTAACTCCAGCATCCGTTGGGTTGAAGAGGGATTCAGGAGCACGGAAGAGCTGGTCCCCGATCTCCACAGGCGTGCCATCGGGGAGGATGTATCTGCGGACGGACGCTCTGTCTTTTGGGCGACTTGAATCCAGAGCCACGTAGCACAGGTTCTCCTTGATGTTCTTCACAATCTCCTTCTCGGCGGAGCTCAGGAAGTTGTGCCCGCTCTCCAGCAGGAGGGTGGAGAGATACCTGGTGATATCCCGCCCTGCAAAATTCATCCTGGAGATGGCATGGAGCAAGCAGTGGCCTTTGTAGATGGGTACGGTCAACGTGACGCCGGCGCCGCTATCTAAAACCAACCCCGTGGTGCGGGCAGCGGCGTACAAGGCCATCAAAGCCTGAAGGCCTACAAACATAGCCGGAACCTGGAAATGCTCAAACATGATCTCCGTCATCTTCTCTCGGTTTGCCGTTGGGTTCATAGGTGCTTCGGTCAACAACACCGGCCTCTCCTTGGCTCTTAGTTTGAGTCCATGCCTGTAGATGTATCTCCAGATCTTCTCCATGTCATCCCAAGAAGTCACTATCCCATGCTCCACTGGGTATTTAAAAGATAAGATTCCTCTCTTGGCTTGGGCTTCTTTGCCGACATAACACGTTCTCTGAACAGGGCCAAACATGATCGCCCGAGTCTTTGGGTAGCCAACAACTGTTGCCACCATGGTCCTAGGGGCCTCCTCCCCAGAGAAACCCGCTTTGCAGAGTCCTGACCCATTGTCAATAATGACCGCGGTTTTCAACTGAGACATCTTCAATCCGACGAGCGGAATTTGCAATGACTCTTTTTCCTCGCTCTTCTAAGTAGGACAGAACGTTGCCTCCATCTAGGTTCTAGATCCTTCAGAGATCACAAACGGGTTTTCTTCTCCCTTTTCAAAACCGGCTTCTCGTATTATGTACGGGTGGACGTATATTTCTGGAAGCAAGGTCTTCTCCGAATAGTCAAGACTTGTCTTGGAGAGATTGCAAGCATCCAACCGCGGGATGTTCAGAGATAATTGTTATGACTGGTTGTCTTTCTGAATCAGGCTCAACGAAAGAGGTTTCCGGTGGCCGAGGATGTTGGGCACCATGATGCTTCTTGCTTTCAGGTCCTAGAAATGAGCTCACTGGTTTCAATTTCTTCACAATTGCTCCTCTGTGGTGTTAGATTGGATTGTGGCCTTCTCTGTTAAATTTTTGCAGATATTTCATAAGCTTTCAGTTTGATTTTCAGTGGTCAGCCAATGGAGAGCACCTTCAGATTGACATCAGAAAAATGCTATGACATCAAAAGAGAACAATGGAAGTGCTAAGATGGGCCCAGTATATTGATGGCCACCTAGGTTAACCTCTGGATAGACAACTGAGAAACCAAATGAAAATAAAAATCAGTAATAGCAAGATCACTGGCGGATTCTAGGTGTTTCTCCATCAATAACAGCAACCCAAGCCCCCAAATTATATGGAATTTTAATCTGAAATGATGGCAGGTTGCAGCATTGACTGTTCCTTGAAGAGCCATCAGCATCTAAAATATTATTTAGGTAAGGACGAATCTAACCCTGGGGGCAAGAAGCAAACTACTCCAGAGAGAACTGATAAAAAAAATTAATATTTGTAGCTCAGGGTTGAAATGAAGGGTCCTTGGTGCTCTCTGAGCTTGGTTTTTGTACTTGCAGATGTTTCATTACCAAACTAGGTAACATCATCAGTGCTAGACTAAGAGTTGGGTTTGCTCTATAGCCAGGCTTCTAGAAATTCTGCATTTTTGGATCTGGCTTGGTCTTGGATGGTTCCAACTGAACTTGTGGTGAACCCAGTCCATACGCTGTGAAATTAAAGAGTTTTCGTCATGACTTCTCACTGCTAGTTAGTCTTGATGCGTTCTGCTAATAATCTTCTGCTTGTTTGTCTTAACTTGTGGCTGTTGGGGTCTCATGATACTATATGTTGTAGATGACTCCTGTTTTTTTTTCCTTTTGGGATTACTACTGAGAAACTCCAGACCCCAGGCTGGTTTTTGCTGCTTTTCCTTATTCAGTTACCTAAATCTGTGTATAAATATTGCCCGGGAATGGTGAGAAGGTGAGTGAACTGTTAGTGGAGAAGGTGGCTTAGAAGATATTGCTCTTGAGACAGGACAAAGACCTGAGAAACTTAAAAGAACCTTGTTTTAATTTTTGTTTGGCATTAGACGTAGTAGAGAGGAACTCAGACAGGCTCCCAGGATTCTATTGTTAAACCCTACAATAATAAATGGTATTCTCAAAACCTTTAAAGTTTTTGTTGTCTGAACTTGCCTACAGGAAGGGTGGATGGATGGGTTGGGGCTACAGGAAGACAGTGCAAAGTTAGAAGAAACTGGACAGATGAATGGTATGGGGCCTCCTGTTTGAGCAGAAGGGGATGGACTAAGATCTAAAGCCCCCCGAAGGCCAGACGAGGAAGAATGGATGGAAACTGAACAAGGAGAGATTCAACCTGTAGATAAGGAGAAACTTTCTGACAGTGAGAACAATCAACCCATGGAACAGAAGTTGCCTTCGGAAGTTGTGGGAGTGCCATCACTTGAGACTTTCAAGAAGAGATTGGACTCTCATCTGTCAGAAATGGTGTAGGGTCTCCCGCTTGGGGAGGGGGGCTGGACTAGATGACCTACAAGGTCCCTTCCAACTCTGATTATCTGCTATCTGCTATCTGTTAAGATCTCCAAGCAGGAAGTACATCAAATCCAGATAGTTTCTCAGGCTTTAAAATCAATTATTTATTTAACCTTTTGGGGAAAAAGGTGAAACGCTGGCTATTTTTTCTTCTTTCTTTGAATTGCCTTCAGCTCTGAGCCAAAAACAGGAGACATTTTCCCGTTTCCCCCTTCCTCAATAGCACCGTCGGTGGACAATATTTGGCCCATATTCTCGGTAGTCGGCAGCCATCACCCACATCTGTTTGAAGGTGCTCAAGGAGGTGATGATCGACGCCCCGATCCATGCCGAGAACCACCGGTCTGGGGGAGCGATGACCTTGATGGGGACGCCTTGCGGGGCTTCTGCTTCCAGGCCTTTGAACATCCGTTCGTCCAAACCTGGGAAAAGAGAGGACCCTCCCGAGATCAGCACATTGGAATACAGCACGTTACGGATGGTGGGGTCGCATTTCTTGATGCTGTGGGTGATGAGTTTGTGGAGGCCCTGGCCCTTGTGGTTGACGTTGCTCGGAGTGAAGAGGATCTCTGGGGCCAGGTAAAGGGGGTCCCCAATCTTGATCCTGTTGCCGTCAGGAAGCTTATATTCTTTGGGGAGCTCTTCGGAGGGCTTGCTCTCTCGGTGTTGGGCATCCAAGGCCACAAAACACAGCTTGACCTTGATGTCCTCCACAACGGTGTTGGCTTCCGGGAAGTTCCAGAAGTACTGCCTGCTTTCCAGAAGAAGCTCCCTCAGGAACTGGGTGATGTCTCGGCCCCCCAGGCCCAGCTGGGAGACGGCGTGCGGGAGGCAGTATCCCTCATACACCGGGACGGCGTGGCTGACACCGAACCCACAATCAATGACAATCCCCGTGTAACGTGCAGAAGCGTAGAGGGAGAGGATGGCCTGGATGGAGAGATAGAAAGCCGGGACCTTGAAGTATTCAAACATCAGCTGGGTGAGCTTGGCTCGGTCCTCTTTTGGGTTCAGGGGAGATTCCGACATCAGCAGAGGTCTCTCGAAGGCCTTCACCCCCAACCCTTTGTCGTAGATGTACTTCCAGACGGTCTCCATCTCGTCCCAGGAAGTGATGACGCCCGCTTCGATGGGATAGGTCAACGAGAGGACGTCTTGTCTATGCTGGGCTTCAAATCCCACGTAGCATTCTTTCTGTTTAGCCTTGGAAAGAGGCAACTTGCTTCTGGGGTAACCAAGGACGGTGGCCATGACGTGACGTGGGTTAATTTCTCCAGAAATTCCCGATTTGCAAAGCCCAGAGCCATTGTCAATGATCACAGCTTGGGAGCTGGAAATGCGAGTCTTGGGAGCTGAAGATGTGAAACCTTCTCGGCCCATTTCAGGATAACGTCTATCTGTTCAGCACCTGGCCATCGGAGTGTTAGGAGAGTCCGAGACGTATTTTTGAGTGTTTCCTGGGAATAAAAACACTTTATCAGTCTGAAAACAACAACCAAAAAACCTCCACAGTCTCTCCCATTTGAGAAAATTGGAAAAATGGTCCATAGCCATGACTTCACAATCAATGAGGTCCTGTCTAACAATTGTTGAGTTGTCTCTAGGAGACCAGAAAGTTCAAGAGATCCTTCAAAGCTACTTTGATAAAGATTTCAAGTCTTCTCTCAGTCAAAATTCACTATCTTGGATGTTCCTCAGAAATTTCAAGATCCGCTATCTTGGATGTTCTTCAGATATTTCAAGATCCGCTATCTTGGATGTTCTTCAGAGATTTCAAGATCCGCTATCTTGGATGTTCTTCAGAGAGGTTCTTCAAATATTTAGGATGGGACCAGAAAGTTCAAGAGGTATGTCAGAGATACTTTGATAAAGACAAAGAGGGTTTCACCTTTTCTCCTTGACAAGATCCACTATCTTGACCAGAGATGGTCTTCAGATATTTAACATGAGCTCTTCCACGAATGCGAAATAAAGTCCAAAACATCTCAAGAACACAAGGCTATTTTCTCGTCTCTCTCTATCTCCATCCCTGCTATTTCAGTTGTTGGGTTTCTTAGAATACAGAACAATAGGATTGGAAGGCCCCTTCTAGTTCACGCTCTTAATCAAGCAGGAGTCCCTCTACCCTTCTCTTCTTGCAATACAAAATTGCAAAAAAAATCAGAATGACCACTAGGGGGCCTTCAAGAGACCAGAGGTGTCTTTCCTTGTTGCTGCCCCCCTACTGGTGATCAGGAGGGTTGCACCCTGTGTTGGAAAAGCACTAGATTTACAGAGCTGTTCATTGTAGGAAGCAAAAATCAGTGAAAACTCTATAAAATGCATTTTATTTTTTGTCTCAGATCAATTTGGTAAGAAGGGAGGAAATTAAGTCGGCCCTCCTTCTGCCCAACTTTTGTTTATTTTCAGGAGCATAATTTATCAACACCCACCTACCAACCTGTCTTGTCTCTTTGGCCCTCCCCACCTCAGCATTTTCAGTCGCTGCGGGAAGCAAGTCCATCCTATCTCTTTATTAAGCAAGGACAGCAAAATAGGGTTTCTGAAGAACAAAAGACAATGAAGAAAATGCAGCATGGTCCTTACATCTGTGACTCCATCATTTATTTACCGACAATTCTAGCCAGTCCACACACCCAAAGGCAGATTTCATATATACAGTACATATAAATACAGACATATGAGAAATCTGTCTTTGGATAGACAACAACAGAAGTTCAAAGAATTATGTGTCATCCATGAACGTTCTATGTCCTGCTAATTATTTGAACTTCCACTGTTCTAACTCATTGACAAAGGGAGACGATTCTTCCTAAAAACATTTCCGGTGCACCACGCCAGGTCCAAATTCTTGGTAGTCGTTCAAGGTGACCCACATCTGCCTGAACGCTGTTAAGCAAGTCAATATGGAGGCCCCGATCCACACGCAGTACTTCCTTTCCGGAGGAGCAATGATCCTCACTGATATCCCCAGAGGAACCTGAAGTTGCATCTCCTGAAGGATGCGCTCATCCAGCCCGCAGAACAACGTTGATCCGCCCGAAAGGAGGATATTGCCGTAAAGATCTCGCCGGACATCGATGTCACATTTCATGATGCTGTTGAAGACCATCCGGTGGACGCCCGGCGCATCAATGCCGATGTCGGTGGGGGCGAAAAGGGCCTCAGGAGCGCGGAAGAGTTGGCTCCCAATTTGGATGACATTGCCGTCGGGTAATTTGTACTCTCTGAGAAGGTACTCCAGCTTAGTTTTCATTTCTTGGACGGGATCCAACGCGACATAACACAGCTTCTCCTTGATGTCCTTCACAATTTCTCTTTCGGCCGTGCTGACGAAGGAATGCCCACTCTCCAGAAGGAGCCTCATGAAGTATTCTGTGATGTCCCTCCCGGCCACGTCCAACCTGGAGACCGCGTGGGGTAAGCAGTACCCTTCGTAGATGGGAACTGTGTGGGTGACCCCATCGCCACTGTCCATGACTATGCCGGTGGTACGTGCTGATGCATAGAGTGCCAAGGTGGCTTGGACGGCTACGTACATCGCTGGGACTTTGAAGTTCTCGAACATGATCTGAGTCATCCTCTCCCGATTCTGGAGGGGATTCAGAGGGGCTTCGGTCAGCAACACGGGCCTCTCGCTGGACTTGAGCCTCAACTCGCAGTCATAAACGTGCCTCCAGATCCGTTCCATGTCATCCCAGGAGGTCACAATGCCGTGATCGATGGGATAATTCAAGGATAAAACGCCACGTTTGGACTGAGCTTCTTCCCCAATGTAATATTCTTTCTGACCTGCGCCAAGCATGGTGGCTTTGGCTTTTGAACGGCCCACGATGGCTGTGATGACAGACCTTGGAGCGCTATCACCAGCAATGCCGGCCTTGCACAGTCCGGATCCATTATCAAAGATGACAGCTGGGATATCTAAAAATCTGGGATCGGACATTCCGTAGACTGTCTCCTTGCTCACCTGGAGAAATGGTCTGGATTGGAGGCCGCTTAGAATACTTGAAAGGAAAGGTTCTAGAGCAGTGATGTCATACACGCTATTTCTTCAGGGGATACAGCTTGAGAAGCTAGAAATATGCTACTCCCAATGTTAACAGCACAATAACAGAGTCAGAAGGGACCTCGGAGATCTTCTAGTCCAACTCACTGCTCAAGAAGGAGACCCTATACCATTCTGGACAAACAGCTGTCCAATGTCTTCTTAAATCAGTGATGGAGTCCTCATAATTTCCGAAGGCAAGCCATTCCACCGATTAATTGTTCTCGCCATCAGGAAGTTCCTCCTTATTTCTAACCCATCTCTTTCTGATTGGTTTCCATCCATTGCTTGTTGTCCTGCACCGTCGATTAGGTGTTAACAAAATATAGGGGAACCTCATGCTCAACTGCATCAAAACTCGTCAAAAGTTGATACCGAACAATGATGTGAAAATATTGTCCCAATACTCGGCATTTGTTTAGTACTCATTGTGCTGCTATAGGAAGAGGGGGAACAGCTGAGGGGAACGGACAGGAAGTCTGCCATACTAGGAAAGTTTCTGTCATGGGAAAAGGAACAGACTGAAAGTTCTTCCTGGCTGGAACAAAGGGTTACGTGGTAGGTTATGTGGTTTGTTTGAGAATTGTCCTTTTTAGTATGCATCGCAAACAATGGTGAGTAGCGGGATACCCACTGTAATGGTTGATGTCTGGATGAAGGTACTGCACCAATAATCTTCTGGGAAAAGGAGAACGTCAGAAGAAGAGTAGCCAAAAGAATGGAAAACATCAAGGATTCTGGGAAAGAAAAGACACGAGTTCAAGCAGAACCAGTTTACTGCTTAGTCGCCCTGGGGCAGAAAGCTTTTTTTTTTTTTCTCACTTCTGCTTGTATCCCGGATCAATGCAATTTATTTCCGTGGCTCTTTTGGTGTTGCTCTTTTTTTAAAAAAAAAAAAAAAACCATTGAAACCAATGGCCCAATTAATGAGAATCGCAAAGGGAAACTCATACCTGGTCTCAGGGTTATATTTTAACTGATTCTGCTTAGGGCTGTGAATGAAAAAAAAAAATCCATCTGATCCTTTGTGGGAGGGAAAAAGAAGAGATGATATGTGATTTCCAGGGCTTTAATTCTAGCTTGTATTTCCCCCCCCCCCTTTTTTAACTATGTTGTGGAAAAGTGCAGAAGATAGTGAGGTTGAAAGACCAAACCAAACCATAATTGTATTAAATTTAATAAGGGCAGGAAATAAAAGAATAAGTGGATTAAATAAGGATGTGGAATAAAATAATAAGTGGATTAAATAAGGGTGGGAAATAAGGGTGGGAAATAAAATAATAGGTGGATTAAATAAGGGTGGGAAATAAAATAATAAGTGGATTAAATAAGGACGTGGAATAAAATAATAAGTGCATTAAATAAGGATGTGGAATAAAATAATGTGCATTAAATAAAATAAGGATGTGGAATAAATAATAATAATGAATAATGAATAATAATAATAATAATAATACCATACTTGTGGAATGAGAATGCTTCAACCCCTAAATTTACTTGTAGCCCAATATCAAGTTATAGAGAGGTATAAACATCTGTTGCACAACAGATGGAAATATAGGAATGAAATTAATTATAGAAGGTTCGGGTATGTGTGTTGAATTTTGCCTGGTTTATCATTTTATTTTACCTGTTATCACATTTTTTTTTATTTCCAACGGATGGTTCTTCTCACCCTCACCTGCAGATTGTGCTTCAGAAAATCACCCAGCCTGGGTGATGAACATAAACTAGGACCAGAATATTAAAAAGAAAAAGAAAAAAAGGGCACCATTGAATCCATTGTGAATGGTCTTGCAAGTCTATTTTAATTGCTTCCCTCCATAGCCTGAAGTTATGGGCAGCTTCAAAGAAAAGTTGGCCTTCAATAACCAGCATCATTTTCCGGGGAAGCAGCCAAGGAGCCGCATTTCCTTCAAAGAAAGTAAGGACTCCGTGGAAAGACACGAGATCCGACGGGCCCTCCAAAAATCTTGCACCCTGAAATTTGGGGTCAGGTTCCAAGGAAAAGCTATCCAACTCCCCAAGTCTGATTTTTGGACCCAGGGAATTCTGCCTGCATCCTTCAAGATGTTATTAGTTTTCGGAGAAGCTTCTTAGAAGTTTCCGTTGTTCCTCCTGCCTACGTTCACGTCTTCGGCTCAGCAGGAATGATTGGGGATGTCATCCTTGTTGGCGAAGCCGCCATATTTCTGGAAGATTAACGGCCTCTCGGGTGGGTTCGGGTGATGGAGGGGTCCCCAACCTTGGCAACTTTAAGACTTGTGGACTTCAACTCCCAGGGAGTTGAAGAATACCTTATGCCACCAGACTTGAAATTCTAGACCTAGAAAACCTTGAATTACGTCGTCTTCGGTCTGATTTAAGTATAGTATATAAAATCATACATTGCAATGACTTACCTGTCAATGAATACTTCAGCTTCAACCATAACAACCCAAGAGCAAACAATAGATACAAACTCAAGGTTAATCGCACCAAACTTGACTGCAGGAAATACGACTTCAGCCACAGAGTGGTCAATGTCTGGAATACTCTACCTGACTCTGTGGTTTCTTCCTCAAACCCCCAAAACTTTAACCTTAGACTGTCTACTATTGACCTCACCCCTTTCCTAAGAGGTCTGTAAGGAGTGTGCATAAGCACACTAACGTGCCTACCGTCCCTGTCCTATTGTTTCTTTTATATATATATATTTATTTTTCTTATATGTATCCATGTATTCATAACTATGTACTACACTTATACCTATTATCTTGTAAGCGATTGACAAACTTAAAAAAAAAAAAAAGTCGCCAAGTTTGGAGACTTCTGATTTAAGATGTGGTGGACTTCAACTCCCAGAATTCCCTTTGGGGAATTTTCCAGGGAATTCTGGGAGTTTAAAGTCTTAAATTTCCCCCCATCTTAAATTCGCTAAGGTTGAGCAACATTGCTTGAGGGAGGATCAGATACTCAGCCCCTCAAAAGAAAATCTAAAGCTACTCCGGTTAGTCCTCGACGTAGGGCCACACTTGAGCCCAAAACCTCCATTGCTAAGTGAGACCCCTTTCCTAAGCGGGTTTTGCCCTCATCTTATGACCTTTCTCACCTCAGTTGTTAAGTGAATCACTGCCGTTGTTCAGTCATTAAGCGAATCCCGCTTGACTCGAAGGTCGCAAAAGGGTGATGGGGAGTCATGCGGTTATTCCCCCGTCATAAATACGAGGAGGTTGCTGAGCGTCCGAATCCCGATCCCGCGATGGTCCTTAAGGGTGAGGAACGGTCCTTAAAGTCCTTTTTCGTCAAGTGCCGTTGCAACTTCAAACGGTCACTAAATGAACCGTTGTCAGTCGAGGACTATCTGTACATGGAGAAGGCCTTAAGGCTGGGGAAAAGGGAGCCGAATTTGGATCACGGGACTACGGGGAAATGTTGCAACGGTCGTTAAGGGTGAAAAACGGTCAAAAGTCACTTTTTTCCCCTCAGGGCCTTTGTAATTGGACACTAAACGAGCAGTCGTAAGGGCGAGGACTGCCTGTAGTGTACGGGGGGAGATAGTACACTATAGCAGGGGTGTCCAACCTTGGCAACTTTAAGACTTGTGGACTTCAACTCCCAGAATTCCCAGAATTCCTTTGCTGGCTGAGGAATTCTGGGAGTTGAAGTCCACAAGTCTTAAAGTTGCCAAGGTTGGACACCCTGCCCTATAGGATGCTTCCCCACCAGCCCCCCACCAGGCCTTATTAGGACCCCCCCTTCTTCACCCTCCACCCCTTGGGGTCCCCCCAGCCTCCCCTCCTCACTTTTCTGCCAACGAGATGCGAGGCTCCCCTTTCCTAGAGAAGCTACCTGGCAGGCAGGCAGTCCTATTGGTCCAGCGGGCGCTACTCCCGCCTTCCTGTGGGGGTCTCCCTTTTTTTTTTAAGGAGGCTGCCAGAGCGGGAGGAACGCTCTGAGGTCACCTCTCTAGGCAATCAGAGCCTCTCCTCTCGCTGGCCAGGAGGCTACGCAGAAAGATGGGTTGGGGTCTGCTGGGCCTGAGGAGAAGGCTGAGGCCTGCCAGGCCCTGGGGAGTGGGCAGCGGCCTTGGGCTCCCTTGAGGGGGCTGAGGGGCTGGGTAGGAAGCAGGGGGGGGAGACCCTGAGGGGCAGGAGGTGGGGTACAGGGCGTCTCAGTGGGTCTGGGGCCTTGGCTAGGCCCCCCAACCCCTGAGGCGATTTCCTCCCCCTCCGCCACCTCAGCTGTGAGAGCATTTAACAGCGCTGGAGGGGAGTCGTTAAGCGAGGCTCCGTTATGGCCGTAACTCCAGGATCCTTTTCAGAGTTACCCAAAGTCACCTTGTAGGGGAGATGAACAGCATAGAAAATAGATAGATAGATAGATGATAGATAGATAGATAGATAGATAGATAGATAGATAGATAGATAGATAGATAGATAGATAGATGTTTGCCTACACTATCAAAAATACCACTCAATAAATAAATAAATAAACAGAAATAAGTTTGCCTATGCAATCAAAAACTCTTTTCTTTTCTTTTCCTTTCCTTTCCTTTCTTTTCTTTTCTTTTCCTTTCCTTTCCTTTCTTTCCCTTCCCTTTCCTCCCTGCCCCTCCCCTCTTCCTTTCCTTTTCTTTTCTTCCTTTTCCTTTCCTTCCCCCTTTCCTTTCCCTCTCTCCCTCCTTTCCTTTCCTTCCTCTCTCCCTACTCCTCACCTCCTTTCCCTTTCCTTCTGTGCTCTTTTTCCTCCCCCCTTCCTTTTCCTTTCCTTTCCTTTCCCTTCCCTTCCCTTCCCTCCCATCTTCCTTTCCTTTCTTTTCCTTTCCTTTCCTTTCCCTTTTCCTCCCCTTCCCTCCCTTCCCTCCCATCTTCCTTTCCTTTCTTTTCCTTTCTTTTTCTTTCTTTTCCTTTCTTTTCCTTTCCTTTCCTTTCCTTTCCCTCCCCTCCCCTTCCCTTCCTCCCATCTTCCTTTCCTTTTCTTTTCCTTTCTTTTCCTTTCTTTTCCTTTCTTTCCTTCCCTCCCCTTCCCTTCCCTTCCCTCCCATCTTCCTTTCCTTTTCTTTCCTTTCCTTTCCTTTCCTTTCCTTTCCTTTCCTTTCCTTTTCCTTTCCTTTCCTTTCCTTTCCTTTCCTTTTCTTTTCTTTTCTTTTCTTTTCCTTTCCTTTCCTTTCCTTTCCTTTCCCTCCCCTTTCCCACCATGAGCCCTTTATAAACTCCAGCTCCTTCCAGTTTCAAAGTGGGGGGGGGGCAGAACCTGGGGAGAGCTTTTCCAAAGATGTTTACTTAGCCCTTTCTAAATATTTAAAATCTCCTGGCCAAATGAAAACCCAAACCATTAGCATCTTTCCTTCCTTGGACTGCTGGCTGAAGCTAAAACCTGCCTCTGTAAACAGGAATTGGAGAGCTTGCTACCATTTTCTGCAGGAGAGGCATTCACTGCAGAAACTGGAAGGTGTCAGCAAGGCCATGGGCCTACAGGATGCTCTTCGGTTCGGAAGACCAGCTGGGAAGATACATGTTGGTTTTGGGGGTGCTTCTGTGCCCCGATACTCATTCCCCCTCCCTCTGGGAGCAGTTGTAGATCTACTTCTTGGAAGAAGGCAAGTGGGAACTGTTGGCCAGCAGCCCTCAGAAAACCTCCAGGCAATTTTCTTCACCATGGACAGGTTGGAAGAAGACCAATTTGAAGGAACTGAATTCCAGGTCAGTGCTTTTCCTTTTTTTAAAAAAAACCCCACTGTTTTAACAAGCCTTTGTTGGCTTTCAGTGTGGTTTCTATTACCCAAAGCACCTTGGCAACTTTTAAGGAGTTGGCAGGACTCCAACTCCCAGAATTCCCCAGCGACCAACGTTTTGAGAAACGGCTCTACCTGGCATGGAGCAGCAGAGGATGATTGAGGGTCATAACACAAAGAAGTGACACACCCCAACCTGTGCTTCCAGCTTGCCACCAAGAGAAGATCAGGGTAAATTTTACCTTCTTCTTCGTGGCTCATGCTGGCTGGGGAATTCTGGGAGTTGAAGTCCATACATCATAGAGCACAGAATCATAGGGGTGGAGATTGCCAAGGTTTATCTATCTATCTATCACCCATATCTATCTATCATCCATCCATACCTATCTATCTATCTATCACCCACATCTATCTATCATCCATCCATATCTATCTATCTATCTATCATCCATATCTATCTATCATCCATCCATACCTATCTATCTATCTATCTATCTATCTATCTATCTATCTATCTATCTATCTATCTATCTATCTATCTATCTATCTATCATCCATATCTATCTATCATCCATCCATATCTATCTATCTATCTATCATCCATATCTATCTATCATCCATCCATATCTATCTATCTATCTATCTATCTATCTATCTATCTATCTATCTATCTATCTATCATCCATATCTATCTATCATCCATCCATACCTATCTATCTATCTATCATCCATATCTATCTATCATCCATCCATATCTATCTATCTATCTATCATCCATATCTATCTATCATCCATCCATATCTATCTATCTATCTATCTATCTATCTATCATCCATATCTATCTATCTATCTATCATATCTATCTATCATCCATCCATATCTATCTATCTATCACCCACATCTATCTATCATCCATCATATCTATCTATCTATCTATCTATCTATATCCTATCTATCTATCATCCATCCATATCTATCTATTATCCATATCTATCATCCATCCATCCATTATCATCATCCATATCTATCTATCTATCTATCTATCTATCTATCTATCTATCTATCTATCTATCTATCTATCTATCTATCACCCATTATCTATCATCATCCATATTATCTATCTATCTATCATATCTATCTATCTATCTATCTATATCTATCTATCTATCTATCTATCTATCTATCTATCTATCTATCTATCTATCTATCTATCTATCCATCCATCCATCCATCCATCCATCCATCCATCATCCATCCAATCCATCTATCTATCTATCTATCATCTATCTATCTATCTATCTATCTATCTATCTATCTATCTATCTATCTATCTATCTATCTATCTATCTATCTATCTATCTATCATTTGTCTATCTATCACCCATCCATATCTATCTATCTATCCATCCATCCATCCACTCACCCACCCACCCACCCACCTATTCGCCAGTTGCATGTGTAAAAATTGTGTGTGGCTTGCTTATTAATCGATCGATCGATTGAACTGCTATCTGTCTTCCTGATTGTACCTTGTTCTCCTTTTATCTACTGGGAGACTGTGTGTACTCAAGATTTGCACACCCATCTCACTCCTACAATTAAAACCAGTTTCTCCACCTTCTTCTCATCATTATGAGGACAAGGTCCAGCCCAGTGGGAAATGCAACTGTCTTTTACTCAAGGAAAGTGTGCTGAATGTATTTTAAGCAGAAGGAGAAGCATGACTAAATGAGATGTTAGATTTGAAAAAAATGTCTTTAGGATGATCTTTTGATACTTGATCTCTCTCTGGCCTAGGGGCCTCTCTGTATTTATGCATTTATTGTCAATTTGCAAAAAAAAAAAAAAAATGTAGAATATAGTTAGTTGGATAGCAAAAATATACACCAGTGGGTGGCAATAGAGACACTGAAAACAACTCTATGCTGCCCCTAGTGGTCATTTTATTTCACACTCTGAGAAATATCTTTTAAGTACACTGTATTGTACTTTTATAAATATACTGTAAATATACTTATACATCATGTAAACAAATCCACCCTTCTCTTTTTTGACAAGGTTGGCTTGCATAATCTTTTAGATGTGATTGAGCTTTAAAATAAAATCACGTCTTTGTTTTTCAAAAAGTCCCATGACAGATAGCAATTAATCACAGATTTAGCTAGAGACCAACTCTTCCAGGAAAAATCCAACTCTTCCAGGAAAAATCTATACAGAAAAGGGAAAACCAAAAACCCAGATATTAAATATAGTGAATTAAACCCCAGGTAATAAAAAAAACACAATATACATCAAATTTTGAGGGTTTTTTTATACTACATTTCAAAACTTAATTTTACAGGAATAAAAAGGTTTACATTCCATGGTAGTTGAGCATTAAACCAAACCCGTCTTTTTTTGCCAGTCAGAAAAAATAATTCAACAGAGATCACACAGTTTTCCCATCATGAGTTAGGAAATGATATTTCCTTTACGTTGGGGAACAGCTACGGTTGACATATTTTTTACCCAGAGATGGGTAAAAAAACCCTCATTCTGGGTGTTTCTTTAGGATTTGAAATAAACGCCAACGTTTTTGGCTTTTTCAACACGGAAATGGTGCCCAGTTGAAATAACCCGTTTTGTTTGCCCAACCAGCCAGTATTTGTACAATTTGGAGCTGGTTGACCACTGCATTAACTATTTCGCAGCTCAGCAGTGGTATTCCTTTTCTGTCCTTTCCTGAGCAGAATGCAAAGCTGAGAAGTTTTGTTCGAGTTTGCTTTATGGTGAACTGTCAGCCCAATGAGTACTTTTTTCATTTTTCATTCTTTTATTTTGTTTTATTCAAAAGAAAGTTAAAATACAGAACCCCTCCCCCAGCCAAAAACAAATGAAAAAAAACCCACAAAAAACAATCAAGACTTTTTTTTTAAAAGTGCGTCAAAAAGAGAAAAAAAAAGACACTGAGTTTTTAAATTTGGCCAGGAGAATAGTTTGCCAATGGATTGCTTTGTTTTTGTATTTGTATTATTTGCTTCTGACAAGAATACAAACAGACACCACACAACCCGCAATAAGATTTTTAACTAATTCGGGGACTGTGGAACCGACAAGTCTAAGATGTGTGGACTTCGGCTCCCAGAATTCCCTGGGCCGCCTGCAGAATTCTGGGAATTGAAGTCCACACAACTTAAAGTCGCAAAGTTTGAGAAATGCTGTCTCTTGCTATATTTCTCAACCTTGGCAAGTTGAATATCTATCTATCTATCTATCTATCTATCTATCTATCTATCTATCTATCTATCTATCTATCTATCATCCATATCTATCTATCAATCATCTATCTATCTATCATCCATCCATATCTCTCTCTTTCTAATCTATTTATTTATCATCTGTCTATCACACATCCATATCTATCTATCTATCATCCATCCATATCTCTCTCTCTCTTTCTAATCTATTTATCTATCATCTGTCTATCACCCATCTCTCTCTCTCTCTCTCTCTCTCATCCATATCTATCTATCAATCATCTATCTATCTATCATCCATCCATATCTCTCTCTCTCTTTCTAATCTATGTATTTATCATCTGTCTATCACCCATCCATATCTATCTATCTATCTATCTATCTATCTATCTATCTATCTATCTATCTATCTATCAATCATCTATCTATGGTCTTTCTTGGAATCCAGACATGAGAACTTCAACCCGCAGAATTCTGGGGAATTCTGGAAGTTGAAGTCCACGTATCTATAACTTGCCACGGTTGAGAAATACCGCTCTATAACAAGGTCTCTTTTTCCTGGAGGACCTCCTGCGGCCAATCAAGAAACTCCCTGCCATATGATTAGCTTACTGTTTTTATAGTACACAATTGTCCCGTTGACAATTGTTTAATCCAAATTGGATGTTTGGCTGATTGAAACCAGCCTTTTCCCCATCTAAGCTCAGCCAACCGAATTACTCCATTCACACCATACATTAATCTCTCCTTGATTTAGTTTGCCATGTGAATAGGAGCAGGGGGTTTAATTTGAAATTTCCCCCTTATGTTCTCCCTTTCCTTTCCCTTTTTTTATTTTGAAAATTCCCCAAATAGGTGGAGATGTTGCCCTTCCTTATGCAAAACATGCCTGGATGTTGGAAACAGAAGGAAAGAATTATTCCTTGGATGCTGAGGGAAATATATATATATATATATATCTTGAATTTCGTTTTCCAGCCTCTCGGTTGAAAGGTTCAGATGGCAGCGGATAAGAGGGGCTTTTGTCCAAAATCCCTAGAAAATCCCTGCCAAGGTGGGCAATGCAAAAACAAGGTTGCTTCTGATGTACCTTTACTAATAAATAACATTCCACACAACTTTAAGAATCGTGTTTCCCGTTTTGGAACCGAGCATTTTCAGAGCCTGCGTTTTGCTCTTTGCAAGAATATAACCCAAAGAGCCCACATTCGAGCCAGCAAACTAGGTGCCAACCCATAAAAAGGTTTTGTACAAACATGTTGGAATAAGTCCTGTGTGATGTTATGGGTCCTGGTGTCAGGGATTCCGGCACTAGGACCACAACATCAAACAGGACTGGAAGCGGTTCACTTAGTGACTGTTACGACGGCACTGAAAAAAGGTGACTTAGGACTGGTTTTCACAATTATGACTGTTGTAGCATTTCTGTGGTCCAAATTCAGCCGCTTGGCAACTGACTCATATTTATGACGGTTGCAGTGTCCTGGGATGTGGTGTGATCCAATTATTCTTGAAAATTATTATTCCTTCCTCTCTCCCTCCCTTCCTCTTTCCTTCCTTCCTTCCTCCTCCCTCTCTCCCTTTTCCTACTTTTCCTTTCCTTCCTCCCTCCTTCCTTTCCATCCTTCCTCCCTCCTTCCTCCCTCCCTCCCTCCCTCTTTCCTCCCTCTCCCTCCCCTCCCCCCCTTTCCTTCCTTCCTTCCCCATCC